>NC_053023.1:522405612-522627992 GCF_003073215.2 Triticum urartu
CTATGGCTAAGTGAGAGTGTTCAAGCATTATAGTCTGATTGCCTTGTTCGTTGTGTTGAGCGCCTCCCTCGAAGGACCCAAGAATGGGAAAAAGAGCGCTCATGTTTATCCCGAACACCCCAGCACTCGTGGCATGGGGGCAGAAGCTGATGACTCGCCATCTCTCAAATTTGATAAACGGCTGCACATAAGGTAATATTTTAAATTCAAAAGCATTGCTTAGCGCATATGAACAAGTTTTCAGCGTACAGGATCACAAATGCGAGTTTACTCAAAAATTGCATCTTTTGAGCATTCATCCGCTATAAGGCGGGCACCCTTCAGGACACCCTCATAATACGCTTCCGGGACGCGATGCTCCTTGCCCGACGGCGGCCCGTCCTTCAATAGCTTCTCTGCATCCATCTTGCCCCAGTGCACTTTAGCACGGGCAAGCGCCCTACGAGCACCTTCGATGCAGACGGAGCGCTTGATTACTTCAAGCCGTGGACAGGCATCCACCAGCTGCCTCACCAGCCCGAAGTAGCTCCCAGGCAGAGCCTCTCCAGGCCAAAGCCAAACTATGAGGCCCTTTATGGCCTATTCGACCACCTTGTGGAGCTCGACCATTTGCTTCAGCTGGTCGCTCAAAGGCACCATGTGTCCGGCCTCAGCATACTGAGACCAGAACACCTTCTCCATCGAGCTCCCCTCCTCGGCTCAGTAGTAGGCGGCGACATCAGACGCATTGCGTGGCAAATCTGCGAATTCTCCTGGAGAGCTCCGGACTCGGGTAAGTAACAAGTAATTCACTTTCACGTGCTTGCTTTGCATAATGAATGCCTTACCCGCCGCTATCTTCTTTATCGCTTCAATTTCTTGGAGGGCTTTCTGGGCTTCGGCCTTGGCAGATTTCACGCTTTCAAGGGCTGCCGCAAGCTCGGACGCTTGCGTCTTTGAGTCAAGCTCCAAACTCTCATGTTTTTTCACGAGAGCCTGGAGCTCTTTCTGCACCTCCTCCACCCGCGCCTCCTGCTTCCCTCTCTCTGTGCGCTCCGCGGCCGCTCTGTTTTTGGCCTCGGACAATGCTTTCTTAAGGGTTGCCACCTCGGTCGTGGCCCCTATAATAGCACGTTGATCATGTCATTTTTTGCAACCACATCTTCTCTATATACTTGCGCAAGGTATTACTTACCTTCCTTATCCTCAAGTTGCCTCTTGGCATGGCCGAGCTCGTTCTCGGACCGCGCTAGGTTTTGCTTCAGCGTATCCACCTCCGAAGTCAGTGCGGCGGAGGCCAGCAGCGAAGCCTGCATACACATATTGACTTGATTATGTTAGACTCCTGCGAATGTTATTAGATCCTCTATTCGGATTTTCTTTCTGAACGCCGAACAGAGCATCAGGGGCAACTGTCTATGCGGTAATATTTTTACATATTCTTTAGTTACCTCAAAGCCTGTTAGAAGGCTGGCATATGCTTTAGTCAGTCCGCTCTTGGCGGACTGAACCTTCTGGATCACCGCACTCATAATAGTGCGGTGCTCCTCGTCGATGGAGGCGCCGTTAAGCACCTCCAGCAAATTGTCCGGTGCCTCCGGTTGGACGGAGGTCACCGGCTCGGTAGGCTTGCTCCTCTTGGAAGGAGGCTGCCTACCGGAGTCCAGAACCGTTGAAGGTTCCGGCGCAGTGTCCGGCTCAAGGCCGGACTCAGAGCCCTTGGGGGTTTTATCCCCTTTGCGCCTGGAGTCCGGGAGGTTGCCTTGCGGCGCCTCCAGGACCACCTCCTCCTGGCTTGGAACCTGTTGGGACAACACCTCGGCGTCGTCTGTAGGGTGGGGGGAGGTGGCGGGCGGAAGTGAATTCACGTCCGACGAATCCAGGGAGCCGCTCGACGACTTGTCGAGCCCAGCCTTGGGCGGACTGCATAGTCATATTCTGCATAAGGAGGAGCTGTGCAAGAAAGGAACACTATGAATTGCTCTGGTGTCCGAATACTTACGATCTCGCCAGGGGCTTGGCCCTGTGCGGCCACTCCTCTTCACCATCATCGGCGTTGGTGGAGTAGTCCGGAGGAAGGGTCTTCCCCTTCTTGGACCCTTCGGCCTCCCCAGTTGGGTGGCCTTCCTTTTCTTCCCTCCCCCCGCTGGAGGGGGAGAGGTCTCTTCTTCCTCCTCCTCATCTTCATGGGAGGAGTGCGTCTTGGAGTCGTCGGATGATGAATCCGACACCTCCTGGCGCCGGGCACTCTTTCGAGTCCCCGTGGCCTTCTTCTTGGCCTTCTTCTCCGGCACCACATAGGGTGCCGGAACCAGCAGCTTCGCCAAGCGAGCGTCCGCTGGGCATTCGGGCAAAGGAGCCAGACAGTTGATCTGTCCGGACATCTCCTGCCAATTCTGTCAAAGGTAAGGGAGCTTAGGTCCCGCATGGAGTCAAACTATGAAAAACTAACACCCTGTAAAAGGTAAAAACAGCTTACCGCACTAGCGTGACGCTGCGTGATGAATCCGCGATCCTCGGTAGCGGATGCGGGGGCCTCGGCGCCCTTGAAAAGCACCTTCCAGGCATCTTCGTACGTCGTGCTGAAGAGCCTGCTCAGAGTTCGGTGCTGTGCTGGGTCGAACTCCCACAGGTTGAAAGTCGTGTTGACACGGGAGGATCCGGCGGATGAGCATAACCTGGACTACATTGACAAGTTTGAGCTTATTATCCACCAGGGTTTGGACGCATGTTTGGAGTCCGGTCAGCTCTCCTTTTTTACCCCACGACAGGCCCGTCTCTTTCCAGGAGGTGAGCCGCGTAGGGGGTCCGGATCGGAACTCAGGGGCTGCGACCCATTCAGGGTCGCGCGGCTCAGTGATGTAAAACCACCCTGATTGCCACCCCTTTAGGGTCTCCATGAAGGAGCCCTCGAGCCATAGGACGTTGGGCATCTTGCCCACCATGGCGCCTCCGCACTTCGCCTGGGTGCCGCGCACCACCTTTGGCTTGACATTGAAAGTCTTGAGCCATAGGCCGAAATGGGGGCGGATGCAGGGGAAAGCCTCGCACACGACGATAAACGCCGAGATGTTGAGGACAAAGTTCGGGGCCAGATCGTGGAAACCCAGGCCATAGTAGAACATGAGCCCCCGGACAAATGGGTGGAGAGGGAAGCCCAGTCCGTGGAGGAAATGGGGGAGGAACACCACCCTCTCATGGGGCCTAGGGGTGGGGATGAGCTGCCCCTCTTTGGGAAGCCGGTGCGCAATGTCGTTAGACAAGTATCCGGCCTTCCTCAGTTTTTTGATGTGTCCCTTCGTGACGGAGGAGACCATCCACTTGCCTCCCGCTCCGGACATGGCTGGAGAAGGTTGAGGTGGGGTGTGCGGAATTGGGCGCTGGAGCTCGAGTGCGCGGAAATGGATAGGCAAAGGAGGAAGAAGGCGTGGATGAAAAGGTGCATCCTTATCCCCTTATATGGGCGGACGCGACTATGCATCCCCACCAGCCTGGTAAAACTTGCTTATCTCCCAAGCGCCGTAATCAATGGCGCGGTTGGGTTACGCACGCCCGTATTGATGAGAATCCCGGAATAAGGGGACATGATCTCTGCTTTGACAAGACGTGCCAAGGAAACCGCCTCGCTAAACGCGTTGAGGTGGGACAGTAAAACGATTCGAATAAAGACTTGGCCGTGGTGTGATGTTACGCTACAGAATACGTCAGCGGATTAGATTTGTGTAAATATTATTCTCTCTGGAAATATGTGGAAACTTATTTTGCAGAGCCGGACACTACCTTTGTGTTCAAAATCTTCTATGAAGTACTTGGAGGAGGAACCCGCCTTGCAATGCCGAAGCCAATCTGCGCGCCGGACTCGTCGTCACTGAAGCCTGGTTCAGGGGCTACTGAAGGAGTCCTGGATTAGGGGGTGCCCGGATAGCCGGACTATACCTTCGGCCGGACTTCTGGACTATGAAGATACAAGATTGAAGACTTCATCCCGTGTCCGGAAGGGACTTTCCTTGGTGCGGAAGGCAAACTTGGCGATACGGATATGTAGATCTCCTACCATTGTAACCGACTCTGTGTAACCCTAGCCCTCTCCGTGTCTATATAAACCGGAGGGTTTTAGTCCGTAGGACGAACAACAATCATACCATAGGCTAGCTTCTAGGGTTTAGCCTCCTTGATCTCGTGGTAGATCTACTCTTGTACTACCCATATCATCAATATTAATCAAGCAGGAGTAGGGTTTTACCTCCATCGAGAGGGCCCGAACCTGGGTAAAAACATCGTGTCCCTTGTCTCCTGTTACCATCCGCCTAGACGCACAGTTCGAGACCCCCTACCCGAGATCCGCCGGTTTTGACACCGACAATCGTCAAGCTAGTTTTCATCACGTTCATATGATTCTCGTTTGGTACTTTGATAATTTGATATGTGGGTGGACCGGTGCTTGGGTACTGCCCTTACTTGGACAAGCATCCCACTTATGATTAACCCCTATTGCAAGCATCCGCAACTACAACAGAAGTATTAGGGTAAACCTAACCATAGCATGAAACATATGGATCCAAATCAGCCCCTTTCGAAGCAATGCATAAACTAGGGTTTAAGCTTCTGTCACTCTAGCAACCCATCATCTACTTATTACTTCCCAATGCCTCCCTCTAGGCCCAAACAATGGTGAAGTGTCATGTAGTCTACGTTCACATGACACCACTAGAGGGATGACAACATACATCTCATCAAAATATCGAACGAATACCAAATTCACATGACTACTTATAGCAAGACTTCTCCCATGTCCCCAGGAACAAACGTAACTACTCACAAAGCATATTAATGTTCATAATCAGAGGGGTATTAATATGCATAATGGATCTAAACATATGATCTTCCACCAAGTAAACCAACTAGCATCGACTATAAGGAGTAATCAACACTACAAGCAACCCACAGGTACCAATCTGAGGTTTGGATACAAAGATTGGATACAAGAGATGAACTAGGGTTTGAGATGAGATGGTGCTGGTGAAGATGTTGATGGAGATTGACCCCCTCCCAATGAGAGGATCGTTGGTGATGACGATGGTGATGATTTCCCCCTCCAGGAGGGAAGTTTCCCCGGCAGAACAGCTCCGCCGGAGCCCTAGATTGGTTCCGCCAAGGTTCCACCTCGTGGCGGCGGAGTTTCATCCCGTCAGCTAGCTTATGATTTTTTTCCTCGACGAAAGACTCCATATAGCCAATGGTGGGCATCAAAGGGCCACCAGGGGGCCCACGAGGCAGGGGGGTGCGCCCCCACCCTCGTGGACGGTGGGTGGCCCCCCTTTGGTACTTCTTTCACCCAATATTTTTTATATATTCTAAAAATAATTCCTGTGGAGTTTCAGGACTTTTGGAGATGTGCAGAATAGGTCTCCAATATTTGCTCCTTTTCTAGCCCAGAATTCCAGCTGCCCGCATTCCCCCTCTTCATGTAAACCTTGTAAAATAAGAGAGAAAAAGCATAAGTATTGTGACATAATGTGTAATAACAACCCATAATGCAATAAATATCGATATAAAAGGATGATGCAAAATGGACGTATCAACTCCCCCAAGCTTAGACCTTGCTTGTCCTCAAGCGAAAGCCGAAATAGAAAAATATGTCCACATGTTTAGAGATAGAGGTGTCGATGAAATAAAATACGGACATGAGGGCATCATGATCATTCTTAGAACAACAACATATATATATTGTCATATGATCCCTTATGCTGAAGTAACAATTCATTCACATACTCAAGTATGAATCAAAAACTTCATTGAAAACTAACAAACTATAATCTCAGTCATTGAAGCAATTGCAATTTATCATAACATAGGAAAGAGTCAATATAAGAGCTTCTCAGCAAGTCCACATACTCAACCATCATTTAGTCTTTCACAATTGCTAACACTCACGCCATATTTATGGTTATGAAGTTGTAATCGGACACAGAGAAAGATAGGGGCTTATAGTTTTGCCTCCCAACTTTTTACCTCAAGGGTAATGTCAACAATAATAGTTAATGAAAACCCACATCCAATTAGCCATATATATCAGGTTCTTTCCAACACATTGTGCTTGCGAAAGGATAAAATATAAAAAGGAAAGGTGAAGATCACCATGACTCTTGCATGAAGTATAAGACAAGAATAAAAGATAGGCCCTTCGTAGAGGGAAGCAGAGGTTGTCATGTGCTTTTATGGTTGGATGCACAAAATCTTAATGCGAAAGAACGTCACTTTATATTGCCACTTGTGATATGGACATTTATTATGCAGTCCGATGCTTTTATTTCTTCCACATCACAAGATCATATAAATCTTATTTTCCCCACACTAATAAATCATACATATTTAGAGAGCAATTTTTATTGCTTGCAACGATGACAACTTACTTGAAGGATCTTACTCAATCCATAGGTAGATAAGGTGGACTCTCATGGAAAAACTAGGTTTAAGGATATTTGGAAGCACAAATAGTATCTCTACTTGGTGCAAAGAATTTGGCTAGCATGAGAGGGAAAGGCAAGCTCAACATGTTGGACGATCCATGACAATATAATTTATCTTAGATGTAAGAAAACATAACCCATTACGTTGTCTTCCTTGTCCAACGTCAACTCTTCAGCATATCATATTTTAATGAGTGCTCACAATCATAAAAGATGTCCAAGATGGTATATTTATATGTGAAAACCTCTCTTTCCTTATTACTTGCTTTTAATTGCAATGATGACCAAAACTATGTTTGTCAACTCTCAATAATTTTTATTCATCATACTCTTTATGTGTGAAGTCATTACTCTCCATAAGATCCATATGATCTCTTTATTTCTTTTTATTTCTTCTCTTTTATTCTATTCCCTCAAGATCATAGCTAAATAATCAAGCCCTTGACTCAACACTAATCTTTATTATATAAAGCTCATGGACTCGATTACATAGATGGATCATAAAGCAAAACTCACAACTAGATCATACTAAAATTTTATTCTACTAGATCAAGATATTACCAAAAGGATCAAACTAAGAAAAATGGTAAAGATAAAAGTGATGGTGATACGATACCGGGGCACTCCCCCAAGCTTGGCGGTTGCCAAGGGGAGTGCCCATATCCATGTGTTTATGTTTCGTTCCTCGGAGGTGATGATGATGGAATTGTTGGTGATGTAGGCTTGTCGTCCATCTTCCAAGGCATAGGCTCACCATCATAGAAGGATGATCGAGTCTCCGGGATCCTCAAATCTACAGCCAAACTCATCCTCTTGAATCTATATTCATACTCATAGTTTTTGGTTTTGCAGGTCATAGATCTGGGCTTGGAGGCGCTCGATTTTCTCGTGAAGCTTGAAGATGGCCTCCGCAATGTCCTTGTCATCCAGCTTGTGATTGTTGGTGAACTCCATGATCATTATATGATTGGAGTCGAATCCATGTTCCACCATCTCCTGACACTTGAAAACTTGTTGCTCCATTGCCTCGAGCCTTGTCTCCACGCTTCCAGTCCTCCTTGGTCCCTCAACATCATGGATGTGCAGCAACCCCTCACGCATCTCAATGGTTTGAGGGTGTTGCAGCACCTCCGCGAGGTAGGGGTTGATGACCTTCTCAAAGAACTTGTCCTTGGGGGCACTTGAAGATGCCATGGAAATCTAGATCTGTCAGAAGAACAACTCGAAACAAGGACAAAAGATATTTGCGTGATACAGTGGTCAAAACCTTTGGGAGATTATATAATGAATTTTTTCCGACCAAAAGAAGTATCATGCAAGAAAATGGAGTCCGGAGGGCACACGAGGTGCCCACGAGGCAAGGGGCATGCCCAGGGGGTAGGGCACGCCCTCCACCCTTGTGGAAGCCTCGTGTGCTTTCTGGACTGCTTCTTATTTTCCTATTTTCTTAAATATTCCAAAATAGAGAAAAATTGCCATTCAAACTGTTTTGGAGTCGGTTTACTTATCGTACCACGTACCTATTCCTTTTCGGAGTCTGAAACATTCTGGAAAGTGTCCCTTATGTATTCCTCCGGGGTTACAGTTACAATAACATTAGTTTCAACATTTATGGGATTACCTGAGATATAATGTTTGATTCTTTGACCATTTACCACCCTCGGATTTGTGCCTTCGAAGTTGTTGATTTTTACGGCACTGGAACGATAGACCTCCTCGATGTTGTAAGGACCTTCCCATTTAGAGAGGAGTTTACCTACAAAAAATCTTAAACGAGAGTTGTATAACAATACATAATCGCCTACATTAAACTCACGTTTTTGTATCCTTTTAACATGCCATCTTTTAACTTTTTCTTTAAGCAGTTTGGCATTCTCGTAGGCCTGGGTTCTCCATTCATCAAGTGAGCTAATGTCAAAAAGCCTCTTCTCACCAGCAAGTTTAAAGTCATAGTTGAGCTCTTTAATATCCCAATATGCCTTATGTTCTAGTTCAAGAGGTAAGTGACATGCTTTTCCATAAACCATCTTATACGGAGACATACCCATAGGATTCTTATATGCAGTTCTATAAGCCCATAATGCATCATGAAGTTTCTTGGACCAATTCTTTCTAGATCTATTCACAGTCTTCTGCAAAATTAATTTAAGCTCTCTAGTGAGTGAGGGAGAAGGCGACACGGCTCACACGGGCACTGTGGGCGAGCGGAGATGAGCTCAGGAGCGAGGGGTGGTGACGAACACAGTGCGCAGCGCACTGTTGGGTTGGACGGACCGTGCCCGTGCTCGCTGCGGCGAGCTCTGTCATTGGCGAGCGCCAGGAGGGAGTTAAGGGGGTCGGGACGATGATCGTGGCAAAGATTGGCAAGGCGCAGCAGGCGGGGAAGCGAGCATGCACTCAACAGTGGCTCGGGCGCGTCGCAGAGCGCGTCGGCCGTATGCCAGCATGCCTGGACGAATGTGGTCACCGTGTGAACTATGACATCAGGCCGCGCTAAGATTAAACTTCATGTCTGGCGTGTAGTCCTTGGTGGTTTGAGTGGTTACAACACTTTGAGTTGAGCTCAAGCACAGTAAGTTGGAGTTTCACTTCCTAGTAAGTTTCTGGACAGTAACTTTGAGAGCTTAATGTGGTCAAAATACTAAGAGTTGGAAGCTAAGCTTTGGAGGTTAGCAATCATCTAGGAGGGTGGTGATGCACAAGAAAATTCAGCAGCATTGGAGCAAGTAAAATGGTAGTTGCTGTAGAAACTACCATTTCTGTCCAGAACAGAAAACATTTTCTGTAGCAAAAATATTCCAAAAAGTGATGCAATATTTTTGCTCAGGAATGTGCCCTAGGGTTCAAAGAATATTTATGAATTTTCTGAGATTTTTGTGGCCAAGAAAAATTGGGGTTGCTTTGGAACACAATGGGCTAGTTAGGGTTTTGGGAGGGAAAATGAATATTTTTCATTTAATAAAAATATTCCTAATATTATTTTGAGGATGATCAGGGAAGAAATGATGGCTAGAGAGAGAAATGAGTCACTTGGGTGAAAGTCAAGGTGGTGCCCAAGTGTTTAAGTCCAACTGAAAAGATTCAAAACCCTAAATTCAAATCAAAGCCAAATAAAATTAGAAAAAGCAGAGAGGGCAAAAACCAGGCTGTCACAAAAACCTTCTGGTTGCATCATATACAACTCTTCTTTAAGATATCCATTAATGAATGCAGTTTTGACATCCATTTGCCAAATTTCATAATCATAAAATGCGGCAATTGCTAACATGATTCGGAAGGACTTAAGCATCGCTATAGGTGAGAAGGTCTCATCGTAGTCAACTCCTTGAACTTGTCGAAAACCTTTTGCAACAAGTCAAGCTTTGTAGATAGTAACATTACCATCAGCGTCAATCTTCTTCTTAAAGATCCATTTATTCTCTATAGCCTGCCGATCATTGGGCAAGTCAACCAAAGTCCACACTTTGTTCTCATACATGGATCCCATCTCAGATTTCATGGCCTCAAGCCATTTTGCAGAATCTAGGCTCATCATCGCTTCCTCATAGTTCGTAGGTTCATCATGGTCAAGTAACATGACTTCTAGAACAGGATTACCGCACCACTCTGGTGTAGATCTTACTCTGGTTGACCTATGAGGTTCGATAGTAACTTGATCAGAAGTTTCATGATCATCATCATTAGCTTCCTCACTTACTGGTGTAGGAATCACTAGAACTGATTTCAGTGATGAACTACTTTCCAATAAGGGAGAAGGTACAATTACCTCGTCAAGTTCTACTTTCCTCCCACTCACTTCCTTCAAGAGAAACTCCTTCTCTAGAAAGGATCCATTCTTAGCAACGAATATCTTGCCTTTGGATCTGTGATAGAAGGTGTACACAACAGTCTCCTTTGGGTAACCTATGAACACACATTTCTCCAATTTGGGTTCAAGCTTATCAGGTTGAAGCTTTTTCACATAAGCATCGCAGCCCCAAACTTTAAGAAATGACAACTTGGGTTTCTTGCCAAACCACAGTTCATAAGGTGTCATCTCAACGGATTTAGATGGTGCCCTATTTAACGTGAATGCAGCCGTCTCTAAAGCATAACCCCAAAACAATAGTGGTAAATCAGTGAGAGACATCATAGATCGCACCATATCTAATAAAGTGCGGTTACGACGTTCGGACACACCATTACGTTCTGGTGTTCCAGGTGGCGTGAGTTGCGAAACTATTCCGCATTGTTTCGAATGAAGTCCAAACTCATAACTCAAATATTCACCTGCACGATCAGATCGTAGAAACTTGATTTTCTTGTTACGATAATTTTCCATCTCACTCTGAAATTCTTTGAACTTTTCAAATGTTTCAGACTTATGTCTCATTAAGTAGATATACCCATATCTGCTCAAATCATCCGTGAAGGTGAGAAAATAATGATATCCGCCGCGAGCGTCAATGTTCATTGGACCACATACATTAGTATGTATGATTTCCAATAACTCTGTTGCTCGCTCCATTGTTCTGGAGAACGGAGTTTTAGTCATCTTGCCCATGAGGCATGGTTCACAAGTACCAAGTGATTCATAATCAAGTGATTCCAGAAGTACATCAGAATGGAGTTTCTTCATGCGCTTTACACCAATATGACCTAAACGGCAGTGCCACAAATAAGTTGCACTGTCGTTATCAACTCTGCATCTTTTGGCTTCAATACTATGAACATGTGTATCACTATTATCAAGATTTAGTAAAAATAGACCACTCATCAAGGGTGCACGACTATAAAAGATATTACTCATACAAATAGAACAACCATTATTCTCTGATTTAAATGAATAACCGTCTCGCATCAAACAAGATCCAGATATAATGTTCATGCTCAACACTGGCACCAAATAATGATTATTTAGGTCTAAAACTAATCCCGAAGGTAGATGTAGAGGTAGCGTGCCGATAGCGATCACATTGACTTTGGAAGCATTTCCCATGCGCATCGTCACCTCGTCCTTAGCCAATCTTCGCTTAATTCGTATCCCCTGTTTCGAGTTGCAAATGTTAGCAACTGAACCAATATCAAATACCCAGGCACTACTGCGAGCATTAGTAAGGTACACATCGATAACATGTATATCAAATATACCTTTCACTTTGCCATCCTTCTTCTCCGCCAAATACTTGGGCAGTTCCGCTTCCAGTGACCAGCCCCTTTGTAGTAGAAGCACTCAGTCTCAGGCTTAGGTCCAGACTTGGGTTTCTTCACTTGAGCAGCAACTGGCTTGCTTTTCTTCTTGAAGTTCCCTTTCTTCCCTTTACCCTTTTTCTTGAAACTGGTGGTCTTGTTGACCATCAACACTTGATGCTCCTTCTTGATTTCTACCTCCACAGCTTTTAGCATTGTGAGGAGCTCAGGAATTGTCTTATCCATCCCTTGCATATTATAGTTCATCACGAAGCTCTTGTAGCTTGGTGGCAGTGATTGAAGAACTCTGCCAATGACACTATCATCAGGAAGATTAACTCCCAGCTGAGTCAAGTGGTTGTGGTACCCAGACATTCTAAGAATATGTTCACTGACAGAACTATTCTCCTCCATCTTGCAGCCGTAGAACTTATTGGAGACTTCATATCTCTCAATCCGGGCATTTGCTTGAAATATTAACTTCAACTCCTGGAACATCTCATATGCTCCATGACATTCAAAACATCGTTGAAGTCCCAGTTCTAAGCTGTAAAGCATGGCACACTGAACTATCGAGTAGTCATCAGCTTTGCTCTGCCATGTGTTCACAACATCTGGCGTTGCTCCTGCAGCGGGTTTGTCACCTAGTGGTGCTTTCAGGACGTAATTCTTCTGTGCAACAATGAGCATAATACTCAAGTTACCCAATCTGTGTAGTTGCTACCATCATCTTTCAACTTAGCTTTCTCTAGGAACGCATTAAAATTCAATGGAACAACAGCACGGGCCATCTATCTACAACAACATAGACATGCAAAATACTATCAGGTACTAAGTTCAAGATAAATTAAAGTTCAATTAATCAAATTACTTAAGAACTCCCACTTAGATAGACATCTCTCTAATCATCTAAGTGATCACGTGATCCATATCAACTAAACCATGTCTGATCATCACATGAGATGGAGTAGTTTTCAATGGTGAACATCACTATGTTGATCATATCTACTATATGATTCACGCTCGACCTTTCGGTCTCAGTGTTCTGAGGCCATATCTGCATATGCTAGGCTCGTCAAGTTTAACCCAAGTATTCTACGTGTGCAAAACTGGCTTGCACCCATTGTATGTGAACGTAGAGCTTATCACACCCTATCATCACATGGTGTCTCGGCATGACGAACTATAGCAATGGTGCATACTCAGGGAGAACACTTATACCTTGAAATTTAGTGAGAGATCATCTTATAATGCTATCGCCGAACTAAGCAAAATAAGATGTATAAAGGATAAACATCACATGCAATCAATATAAGTGATATGATATGGCCATCATCATCTTGTGCCTTTGATCTCCATCTCCAAAGCACCGTCATGATCACCATTGTCACCGGCTTGACACCTTGATATCCATCGAAGCATCATTGTCGTCTCGCCAACTATTGCTTCTACGACTATCACTACCGCTTAGTGATAAAGTAAAGCAATTACATGGCGATTGCATTTCATACAATAAAGCAAAAACCATATGGCTCCTGCCAGTTGCCGATAACTATGTTACAAAACATGATCATCTCATACAATAAAATTTAGCATCATGTCTTGACCATATCACATCACAACATGCCCTGCAAAAAAAGTTAGACGTCCTCTACTTTGTTGTTGCAAGTTTTACGTGGCTGCTACGGGTTGAGCAAGAACCGTTCTTACGTATGTATCAAAAACCACAACATGGTATAGTGATTGTTTTTTGATCTTCAGAAAGAACCCTATTCGTTGAATCTGATTCAACTAAAGCTGGAGAAACAGACACCCACTAGCCACCTGTGTGCGAAGCACGTCAGTAGAACCAGTCTCGCGTATGTATATACCACTTCATCCAACAATGTCGCTGAATCAAGAATCAACTAGTGACGGCAAGCAATATGTATATACCCGCGCACACAACTCCTTTGTGTTCTACTCGTGCATATAACATCTACGCATAAACCTGGCGCGGATGCCACTGTTGGGGAGCGTAGTAATTTCAAAATTTTCCTACGCACACGCAAGATCATGGTGATGCATAGCAATGAGAGGGAAGCGTGTTGTCCACGTACCCTCGTAGACCATAAGCGGAAGCGTTTATGACAATGCGGTTGATGTAGTCGTACGTCTTCATGATCGACCGATCCTAGCACCGAAGGTACGACACCTCCGCAATCTGCACACGTTCATCTCGGTGACATCCCACGAACTCACGATCCAGTAGAGTGTCGAGGGAGAGCTTCGTCAGCACGATGGCATGATGACGGTGATGATGACACTACCGGAATAGGGCTTCACCTAAGCACTGCTACGATATGACCGAGGTGGATTATGGTGGAGGGGGGCACCGCACACGGCTAAGAGATCAATTATCAACTTGTGTGTCTATGGGTTGCCCCCTCCCTCGTATATAAAGGAGTGGAGGAGGGGGGCGGCCCTCCTATGGCGCGCCCCATGGGGAGTCCTACTCCCACCAGGAGTAGGATTCCCCCTTCCCTAGTTGGACTAGGAGTGGAAGGAAGGGGAGAGTGGTGGAAGGAAAGGGGGGCGGCCCCCACACAATTCGGATTGGGCTTGAGGGGGCGTTCCCCCTCCTATGCATCCCTCTCTCCTTTACCACTATGGCCCAATAAGCCCATATACCTCCCGGGGGGTTCTGTTAACCTCCCGGTGCTACAGTATATGCCTGAACTCACCCGGAACCATTCCGACGTCCAAATAAAGTCATCCAATATATCGATCTTTATGTCTCGGCCATTTAGAGACTCCTCGTCATGTCTGTGATCATATCCGGGACTCCGAACTACCTTCGATACATCAGAACACATAAACTCATAATACTAATCGTCACCGAATGTTAAGCGTGCGGACCCTACGGGTTCGACAACTATGTAGACATGACCGAGACACGTCTCTGGTCAATAACCAATAGTGGAACCTGGATGCTAATATTGGTTCCTACATATTCTACAAAGATCTTTATCGGTCAAACCGCATAACGATATACGTTGTTCCCTTTGTCATCGGTATGTTACTTGCCTGAGATTCGATCGTCGGTATCTCAATACCTAGTTCAATCTCATTACCGGCAAGTCTCTTTACTCATTCTGTAATGCTACATCCCGTAACTAACTCATTAGCTACATTGCTTGCAAGGCTTATAGTGATTTACATTACTAAGAGGGCCCAGAGATACCTCTTCGACAATAGGAGTGACAAATCCTAAACTCGATCTATGCCAACTCAACAAACACCATCGGAGACACCTGTAGAGCACCTTTATAATCACCCAGTTACGTTGTGACGTTTGGTAGCACACAAAGTGTTCCTCCGGTATTCAGGAGTTGCATGATCTCATAGTCATAGGCACATGTATAAGTTATGGAGAAAGCAATAGAAACAAACTAAACAATCATTGTGCTAAGCTAACGGATGGATCAAGTCAATCACATCATTCTCTAATGATGTGATCCCGTTAATTAAATGACAATTCATGTCTATGGTTAGGAAACATAACCATCATTGATTCAATGAGCTAGTCAAGCAGAGGCAAACTAGTGACACTCTGTTTGTCTATGTATTCACACATGTACTAAGTTTCCGGTTAATACAATTCTAGCATGAATAATAAACATTTATCATGATATAAGGAAATATAAATAACAACTTTATTATTGCCTCTAGGCCATATTTCCTTCATCAAATTCATGGAGAAACAGAGTAATGCAATAAGAATGATGACATGATGTAGACAAGATCTATTTATGTAGAAATAGACCCCATCTTGTTATCCTTAATAGCAACGATACATACATGTTGTTTCCCCTTCTGTCACTGGGATGAAGCACCGTAAGATCGAACCCATCACAAAGCACCTCTTCCCATTGCAAGATAAATAGATCAAGTTGGCCAAATACATCAAATAGATCTCCAAGACACCATTGTATTGAGAATCAAAAGAGAGAGAGGAAGCCATCTAGCTACTAACTATGGACCCGTATGTCTACAATGAACCACTCACGCATCATCGGAGAGGCACCAATGAGGATGATAAACCCCTCCGTCTAGATTGGATCTGTGGTTTCTGGAACTTGCGGCGGCTGGAATTCTGTTTTGTCGACTCCCCTAGGGTTTCTGGAATATTGGGGTATTTATATAGCAAAGAGATGGTGCAGGAGGCCACCGAGGTGGGAACAACCCACTTGGGCACGCCTAGGGGCCCAGGCGCACCCTGGTGGGTTGTGCCCCCCCTCGGGGCACCGCCCAGGAACTTCTCTGGCCCATCTGGTGTCTTTTGGTCCATAAAAATGCACAAAATGTTTCACTGCATTTGGACTCCGTTTGATATTGATTTCCTGCGATGTAAAAAACAAGCAAAAATAGCAGCTGGCACTTGGCACTATGTCAATAAGTTAGTCCCAAAAAATGATATAAAATGATTGTAAAGCATCCAAGAATGATAATATAACGGCATGGAACAATCAAAAATTATAGATACGTTGGAGACGTATCAACAAACACACCGCAAAAGAATATTACATCGGATAGAACTCCGAAAACATTAAGGAGAACATGGTATTGAAGATCATAGAGAGAGAAGAAGCCATCTAGACATTAGCTATGGACTTGTAGGTCTATGGTAAGCTACTCACGCTTCATCGGAAGGGCAATAGAGTTGATGTAGATGCCCTCCGTGATCGAATCCCCCTCTGGTAGGGTGCCGGAAAAGGCACGAAGATGGGATCTCATGGGAAGAGAGGCTTGCCCCAGCGAAAAAGTATTTTGGTGGATGCTTCTCGTGTTGGCGGAATATTTGGGTATTTATGGAGCGAAGATTAGGGTTAGGAGGTCTACGGGGGGCCCACAAGCCTAGGGCACGGCCGTAGGGCATGTGGCCTCCCCGTATGTTGTGGAATTATCACGGAAAATGTCCTAGCAGAAGGACTTAGTCATGGAGCCATCGCAGCTAGGTTAGCTTAACGGGGTTAAATGGGACAAACGACACAGAGAGTTTATACTGGTTCGGCCCCTTGCGGTGAAGGCAAAGGCCTACTCCAGTTTGGGATTATATTGCTAGGGTTTCGATTACCAGGGAGCGAATATGCTTGACCTAGTTCTCGATCTCTTGTTTCTTGCCCTAAACCGCCACTGAGTCGTCCCTTTATATACACAGGTTGACGCCCGGTGGCTCACAGAGTCTCGGCCGGCTCATACACAACGTGTCTGGCTCGGTGACTAACTATGCATGCCTTACAACACAAGTCATACATACATGGCGGTTCATCCTCCCGGGCCTTAAGTCTCCTCTGGGTCTTGGGTCGTCAATGGGCTCATATGATCCACCATCTTCATTGGTAAACCACCAGTGGTATGACCCGGCCCCTCCTGGGCGGTTCATACCCAATAGTCATATCCCCAACATTAGGCCCCAGGTTGATTTGAACTTGTTCATGTCAATCTTCAATATTTGACCTGTCAAAATCTTGCATCGCCTTTATTTGATAAACCTTGCTATAAACTGCCATGATGTCAGCTCACAGAATTTTCTTAAGCCGCCATGACGTCACTTCACATTAACTTCGCACGTGGCCCAGAACATCTTAACTGATCTTTATCTTAATAAATGTCCCAAGAATCGAGGCTTCCATATAGCCATACAATGATTTCGGCCCCCTCAATTCCCGTGCATGCCTTGCAGCTACCCCCTTATAAATAGGGGCAGGGGGTCTTTATTTTCTTCTTCGTTTCCTCCTTCGTCTTCCTCCTTCGCACGGCCGCACCGGCGCTTGAGCTCCGCCGCCGCGACCTCCGACCGCCGCATCAATGCCGGCCGCTGCATCAACCTGATCGGACCAGAGAACTCCGGCAAGCCACCACAGTCCATCTGCAACTGTAAGTGCTTCTCTTCCTCAACTTCAGATCTGCATTAGGGTTCGGGCTTGTTCGTCGGTGTTCTTGCTATTCTTGCATTGTTTCCATCAAATCTGATGACTTTCATTCTAGATAAGTCATAAATCTTGTGTGGAAGTAGTTTCAACATTATTTTCATTATTATAACGTCATCTCTCCATAGAAGATCTCATCAGGGTATAAACCTTTCCACTGCCACCACCTTAGGCTAGAATTTTATTGCTTTTTCTGAACTGTGGTAGATCCAAAATTACAGTGGTAACTTGTGAAAACCTGTTTGTCCACCACTTGATAAATTTTAAGTGACATAACTGTTACGGTGGCTTATACTATAAACCATGATCCGCCATCTGCAAAATATGTCTTGATTTTTAAGCTTTGCCCGGTTTAATATTAGAATTCTTAACCCGGTAGGTACCATTAGTCCCCACTTAAGCCGCCGATACTTCAATGTTCATCCCCCGTCTTAATCTGTCAATTGTTCATAGCATTTTACCTTTGAATCAATCGTCCAATTTAATAGCATGACCCTAAATCGGTAATGTTTCCTTCATTTAGGACCTTGTTCTTCAAGATGATCAAAACTATTACTGCTTGCAACTGGGTTGTTTCTCGGGTTACAGAGGAAGACTTGAACACATACGTTCAGACTGGCGTGTTAGCCAAGAAAGAAGCCATCCACTGGAGAGTTCCACGTAATGAAACTCGCCCCGAGCCCAAAGATGGTGAAGTGGTGGTTTTTATGGATCATATGGTCCGGAGCTTCAGTCCTCCCGGCTCAAGATTCTTCCATGATGTGCTGCATTTTTTCAAGCTCCATCCACAAGATATCAGACCAAATTCCATTTCAACCATCTGCAATTTCCAAGTGTTCTGCGAGGTGTACCTTCAACAGGAGCCTACCGTAGAACTATTTAGAGAGTTCTACTACTTGAATCAGCAAAATGAATTCACAGATGGACCCAACCTTGAACTAGGCGGCATATCCATACAACGCCAAAAAGAGGCCATCTTCCCAGCTGCTAACCAGCCCAGTCACCCCAAAGACTGGAACCAGACTTGGTTTTATTGCCAAGATACCTCACTAGAAGGAGCAAATCCCCTAACGGGTTACCGCGCCAGCCGGTTTAGTAGCAGACATCATCTTCCACACCGTATCAGCACAGCAGAATGAAAGAAATATGTGCCAACTTTTGCAAAGATCCGGGCTCTGATGGCCAATGGCTTGACCGGGATCGATCTAGTTCGCTGCTGGGTCGCCTGGAGAATATTGCCTCTAAGCATCTAGCCCGGTTTAATGTGTGAGTATACCAGTGAGCTAACAAATCCTCAGCGCCATTGTCAGATCGAGATAACTGAGGAAGATATCAATAACATGACCAAGACTCTATTGAATGAGATCTTGGAAGATTGCAGTCAATTCGGACTGAGTCCTTTCTGTATTCTGAATAAGCCGCCAGTTGTAAGGTTTTAATCAAGCTTTTACTTAACTTATATCTTCATTTCTGTTGCTAGCCCATACTCATTTATCGTTTACAAGCCAACTCACCCTTCTGGGACAAAAAATTGCCCGAAAATCCAAAGAAAACCCGGACAAAGAACAAGGCCACCAAAAGGCCTTCTAAGAAGAAGTCCAACACTGCCGAATTATTCAATTTGGATGACAAAGATGATGATGATGAGTCGGAGGTAGAACTTGATTCCCTTGGCTCGTTTTTTGTGCATCTTATTGACAATGACTATTATCAGGATGAAGCGGATGCCAGCCATGCAAATGATGTAGAGGTAATTATTTTTTCCTCCGGCTCAGAACCTCTGCCAACACAAAAAACCCGACAAGCAAGCCGGAAAGTAAGCTTTTCTCACCCTTTAGCTCACTTGGATCCCAACTTTCTTTTGAAGAAGCAGCAACATGAAGCTCGTCATACAACCCGGAACAGTGGCGGTGGAGTCTTATCCTCTGGCTTACCGAACACCCCAACACCTCGCAAATGTCGACAGGAGGTCTCAAAATTTTTTGACTTAGATTATCCCAAGGCGGGTCTTGTTCGTCAACCTCTTAACCCGTCTGATTCAAATTATCAGGGAACATCTCACTCTTCCTATGGCGACTCAACGGGAACTCAAATCCCAGCTTTCAAGACTGTGCCTGGGTAAGAGTATACTCAATCATTCAAAAACTTCTTGCCTGTTTAATACGTTGGCATCTGTGTATTTCTTATTCTCAGTGGTCAGGCCAAACCCAGCAAATAGGAGAAATTGAATAAGCCGGTTGACGATTCCAACCTGTCTGAGCCGGAGAAATAGTAGCCAGAATCCTCTCATCGAATTGTTGAGGCCACCATTGATGACCCGCCACCAGAAGACCATGAAGTCTCCATAGACCATATGGATGTTGAGCCGGCCATTTCTAAGCCGCCAAGCCCAAGCTAAGCCCACTTAAGAGAAGACTGACGATGTCATCGTCACCGGGTTTGGTTACACAGCACCGGGTAACCCCACTGTCTTATCCAAGCACAACACGAAGGAAGAAATTTCCGCTGATGATAAAGGCAAGTGGAAGGTAGACTTAGAGAGCTGTTCCCAGTTCACTGCCCAAGACATCCACTCTGGTTATTTGAATTGTCTATACACCAGCCGTGATTTTGAAGGCGTCTTAGTCAATTTGATGAAGGAACGCTATGAGGTAATCCAATCACTATTCTCTTCATAATCATATGTCTATCAGCCGCCAAGTCTATAGGATATGATAGGATTGAATATGGTATAGACTTTCCAATTGCCATAAAGAAACTAAACATCATCATTAGTAGCCCCCAAGGATCGATTTAACTAGTATAGTTAAACCGGGACTTATGAACATTGATAAATCAACGCTTCAATATGTAATCTTGATAAACCGGATTATATCATTGCACCCAAGTCATCAGATAAATTCGTCTTTGAAAAGAGCAACAGGCATTAGCCCCCAAGTGCCAAGGAAAATACTTGTATTGTGCTTGGGACTTCCAAAATAATTATGCTCATAATACCTTCCATTTTTGTCTATATCACAGACTGGACTGACTGAGACATCCAATGATCTGAAGGCCAATATTAAAACTCCGCAATCTGAGACATCCAAGGCCAAATCAAAACTGAAGACTGCTTTAGAGAACATTGAGCAGCTGAAGCAAAACTTCAACACTGACAAAAACGGCTGGGAAACCGAAAGGGTGGCTCTATTGAAGAGAGCAGAGGATGCTGAAGCTGCACTTAAACCGGTGACTGACAAGTTGTTTGACTTAAAGCAACAGATCAATAACATGTCGTCAGCTATCTTCGGTAAATAGGAAATATGATCCCTTTGCATCTCAACAAACATAGTATAAATCATTTGCCGGCTTATCAAGAAAGTTACTGATGCAGGTTCTCGGAGCACCAAGTTGGGCACAGATATGCACATCCGATTTAAAGCTGTCTACACTCTTGTAGAACAATTATATACTAGCGCACAACATACAATTGCTGCTGCTATGCACAAGAAATCTGCACCCACTCTCATCAAAGATACACTGGAGAGGCTACCAGTGCTGCCCCAAAGGATTGATGAGTTAAAGCGAGCCTCTGCCAGAGCCGGCACACTGACTGCCTTAAGCCGGGCAAAGGCATGGCAAGCATACCTGGATCTAGAAGATTTGGCCAATGGTTGCCCTAGTGTCAAAGAGGACAAATCTTCCTTCAGTGTTGATGACTTTTGCAGAAATAGCCAGAGCAATGCATCCATTAGCAAGTAAATTGGCTGAAGAAACCAATCTATCCACATACCAGGTGGCTTATGACGCCGATAACAATAAAATGAAGGCGCCGGTTCATTAGGAGACGGATCTCATCCCGCCGATTCGTAAGCACACCTTCGCTCCTGACACTGATCCATCCAACCTTATTAATGATGAAGCTGTGTTTAGAGCATTGACTGGTATCAACTGGGCTACGCCTGACTTCCAACTGATGGATAATCAAGGAGCTGAAGAAGAAGAAGAAGAGGCGCAGGATGATCTGAAGGCTTCAACCCGCTAGGACTCATGAGCCGCTATATAGCACTTTATTGTTGACGTCTCAAAAACACTTATCCTCTTTGGGCCATCAAATGCCTTGTAATAGGCTAATTAAACGATGATCTGCCGTGCCATCATGCACGTTTTGTTTTGCATAACACTGCTAATCATGATATCATCAATTATGCAGATCAGATTTATCATTTTTCCTGCATACAAACACATCACAAGTGCCCTAGCGGTTTACCCTAGGGCGGGTCATAATACCCGATATAAAAACCACTGGTGACTAAAACAGTCCATAACCAGGGCCGGTTTAATCACAACCTTATATACTCATAACAAAATATCATACCTGTGATATTTGCTCATACTGTCAGCTTATCATAGCTGTGCAGTATGGATTATAACCCAAAGACGGAGAGCGCAACGCCCTGTTCAATTGATTTGTACCGTCGGCTTACAACGCCGCATGCAGCAAGGGGTAATATCCCAAAACTTAGAGCACATCGCTCTAAGCACATAAAATTATCATACACTGACGACTTAAAGTCCAAAGCCAGGCCGGGTTAACAAACACCGAATAGATTCATATTTGAACCATAAGGCAACATAGCCCTCATCGATTTTCAACCATGTATTAACATGTCACAAAAGATGATTCTCAAAAAAAATTCAAATCAAATGTAAATGAAAAAACAAAACAAGGCTTTCACACGCTGCCAAGCCTTCAAGTCAAGTGCTTTTCAAGGGCCGCACAGCCACTGAGTTAAACCTTCATTCAACCTTATAAGCCAGGCCTCACATGACCAATCACCGTTTCAACTTGGACAAGTTCAGGGTCTGTATAAGATTGACTGTCAAGAGTACATCGAGTCATTCCAGGATTATCTGGGCAGAGTGGCAGACTTAGAAAAGGCAGGATAACCCGGGTTTTTAGGTGAATACACTTGGCTTCCAAAACTACTACAAGGGTCATCAAAGCCCTTGTCCTTTTAACAAAGAGCCCCCAGGTAATATTTTATTCCAGGCGTACAAGCCGGATCAATAGGTTAGTCATAGCTATGCTCAATGAGCAGGAAGCCCCTAGTATTTTGTAATCATGGCGTACAAGCCAGATCAAAAGGGTAGTCATAGCTATGCTCAATGAGCAGGAAGCCCCCAAGTGATCATATGAGAGGTGACAATAAAGACTCATTATTCTCAGAAATGAAATGACAGAGGCCCTGAATTATCAGGGATGCCGGATTTATTATACTCATTATAATATATACATTGTCAAAATATGTACATCACAAGAGCCAGTGGCTCAGGTGTAATAAGGCCAAAGATGAGCAATATTCCACGGCCGGCGGGTCTCCTCCTCCGACGTGTGTGAGTCCTTGTGGTATCGAACATCGATAAGGTAGTATGACCCGTTGATTTTTGCTGACCAAAAAGGGCCCTTCCCAAGGTGGGGATAGCTTGTGCATATCAGTTTGATCCTGGATAAGCCGGAGCACCAAATCGCCTTCTTGAAAGGTCCTGGTTTTAACCCGGCGGCTATGATAACAGTGCAGATCCTGCTGGTAAATCATCGAATGAGCCGCCGCAAGGTCGCACTCCATCCAAAAGGTCAATAGCATCATGACATGTTTTTTCATTATCAGCTTCAACATAAGCCGCCACACGGGGCGAGTCATGACGGATGTCACTAGGGAGAACCGCCTTTGCTCCATAAACCATGAAGAAAGGCGTGTAACCCATAGATCTGTTGGGGTGGTATTGATGCTCCATAACACTGAGGGTAATTCCTCCACCCAACAGCTCGGCGTCCTCTGCAAAGGGACCATAAGCCGGGGCTTGATGCCTCTCAAGATTTCTTGATTGGCTCTCTCAGCTTGACCATTGGACTGGGGCTGAGCCACTGATGATACATCAAGTCGAATATGCTCTCGTTGACAAAACTCTTTCATAGCACCCTTGGACAGTTATAATGTTGTGGGGAAAACCAAAATGGAAAATCACCTTTTTGATGAATTGAACTGTTGTTGCCGTGTCACACTTACTAACCGGCTCTGCTTCCACCCACTTTGTGAATTTGTCAACCGCCGCCAAAAGGTGGGTCTTTTTATCCTAGGATCTTTTGAAAGGCCCAACCATATCAAGCCCCCAGACTGCAAATGGCCAAGCAATTGGAATCATCCTCAATTCTTGAGACGGTACATGAGCTCATCTTGAAAATTTCTGACAACCATCACATTTACTGACCAAATCTTCTACATCAGCATGAGCCGTCAGCCAATAAAATCCATGACGAAAAGCCTTGGCCACGAGAGACTTAGAGCCGGCATGATGAACACAATCTCCTTCACGAATCTCTCATAGGATCTCATGACCTTCTTCAGGAGAAACACAACGTTGAAATGCCCACGTAACACTACGATGATGCAACTCTCCATTGACAATAGTCATTGACTTAGACCGCCGGGTTATCTGCCTGGCCAAAGTTTCATCTTCAGGTAACTCGCCCCGGGTCATGTATGCCAAATATGGGACTGTTCAATCAGGAATAGCATGAAGAGCCACCACTAGCTGTGCCTCCAGGTCAGGAATAGCAAGATCTTCCTCTGTAGGCAGTTTGACGGAAGGATTATGCAAAATATTAAGGAAAATATTGGGTGGTACCGGCTTACGCTGGGATCCCAACCGGCTTAAAGCATCAGTCGCCTCGTTTTTCCTTCGATCAACATGCTCTACTTGATAGCCCTTGAAGTGACCAGCAATAGCATCAACCTCTTGGCGATAAGCCGCCATGAGTGGGTCCTTAGAATCCTAAGTGCTAGAAACTTGCTGAGCTACTAAATCTGAGTCACCAAAACACCTCACCCAGTTTAAGTTCATCTCCTTAGCAATCCGAAGACCATGGAGGAAGGCCTCATACTCAGCTGCATTGTTAGTACAAGGGAAAACATCAACCTTAAAACATAACAAAATTTATCACCTCCTGGGGAAGTTAAGATAACTCCAGCCCCCGAGCCTTCCAACTTCCTGGATCCATCAAAGTGAATAGTCCAATATGTGCTATCCGGCCTCTCCTCAGGCATCTGCAGCTCTGTCCAATCATTGATGAAATCCACAAGTGCTTAAGACTTGATGGATGTGCGAGGCATATACTTCAAACCATGGGGTCCAAGCTCAATGGCCCACTTGGCTACCCGACCTGTGGCTTCTTTGTTTTGAATAATATCCCCTAAAGGAGCATAACTAACCACAGTGATGGGATGACCCAGAAAATATTGCTTCGTATTTTGACTAGCCATGAACACCCCATATAAAAGCTTCTGCCAATGCGGATACCTCTGCTTGGACTCAATGAGCACCTCACTGATGTAGTAAACCGGCCTCTGAACTGGATATTCCTTGCCTGACTCCTTCCTTTCCACCACAATTGCCACGCTGGCAGCTCGGTTGTTGGCAGCCACATAAAACAACAGAGGATCTTTATCAATGGGAGCAGCAAGAACCGGCGGCTCAGCCAACTGTTTCTTCAAGGCCTCAAACGCCTGATCAACAGCATCACTCCAGACAAAGTGATATGTCTTCTTCATCATCTGGTAAAGAGGGATAGCCTTTTCGCCCAACCGGCTTAAGTCCACAATACGACCCGCCAGACACTAAACATCATTAATACATGCCAGTTTAGCCAGGGAGGTGATGGCCTGTAACACTCCAGATGTAATTTACCTTATTTGTATCCCAACTCTTGCCGTTTCCGGCCTAAGTTATTTTATTTTCCTTGGTGTCGGGTTTTTGTCTTCGTGTGTTGTTATCTTTTTCATGCATCTCATATCATGTCATCATGTGCATTGCATTCGCATATGTGTTCATCTCATGCATTCGAGCATTTTCCCCGTTGTCAGTTTTGCATTCCAGCGCTCCTATCTCCTCCGGTGGTCCTTTCTTCCTCTTTTCGTGTGTGGGGGTTGATCTTTATTTTGGTACCGTAGTCGGACCATGAGTGTATTGGATGATTGTAATGTTATTCATGTATTTGTGTGACGTGGCGAGTGTAAGCCAATTATGTATCCTTCCCCTTTTATATATTTACATGGGTTGTTGTGAAGATTACCTTACTTGCGACATTGCTTTCAATGCGGTTATGCCTCTAAGTCGTGCTTCGACACGTAGGAGATATAGCCACATCGAGGGTGTTACAAGTTGGTATCAGAGCCTTCCCCGACCTTAGGAGCCCCCTGCTTGATCGAATCGTTGGTGTTGTTGAGTCTAGAAAAATGTTTTGAGTCATTTAGGATTATATATATATATATCGGAGAGTTAGGAATTCTTTTTACTCCCCTGTCCCTTCAACGCTCTGGTAATGCATCCTGACATAGAGTTTTGACTCTTTTATTCTCAAATTTCACTAAAAAAAATTAGGTTCATGCGGGTATCTTGGAATCGTTCCGATCGATTTGTGACGAGAACATTGTTCTTGGTGCCTCCTATCATTTAGGGGTTGTGGCAGTGTCCCGGGGAGTTGAGCTCCGAGGTGTTGTCATCACAATTTTATCGTTGAGATTCTAGAATACCTGAGTTTCGTCGACATCGAAAATCTCTTTTATGAAGTTGTTGGTGAGATAACCTCGACGCCACCCAGTACTGGGGCGGGAGTTCGGGAGTATTGCCATAACTCGTATAACAGATGCTTTTCGAAGGTTGAGGTAAATGATTTCCGAAGTTTTTCTCGGTTATGTGTTGAAGGATTGATACAGCTGGATGTAGGATTTGCTAGATTTGGGTGAGATATTATGCTTCCCCTGTATCCCCAACACCTGATTGCATAACCGGAAAGGTTCGGGAGTTTCATAGGTGGGAATTCTTGTAGCTCTAGTTCTTCTTCCATGGATATTTGGTTTGGGATTGGGTAATCCTCACCAAGTATTCGTTCTTGTTCCGTACCTTGTTGTTTTTCTTCTACCTAAATTCTAAGTGGCTTCTCAATTTATGGATACGTGACCATTTCAATTGGAATGCATTCGTTCATTTTGTTCTGATGTGAACACTATATGTTGCAATTTCAACCTGTTTGATTCAGCTTCAATATTTGTCTGTCAATGTGCTAATGGATGTCAACCTCTTCAGGATGGCTCCTCCAATGCGCACGACTCCGAATCCTGATCCGCCACCACCACCTCCACCTCCGGAGGCATGGCAAGCTGTGATGGCCGCTACCAATGCAAACACGCAGCTGATCATGCAACTTTTTCAAGAGCGCAACCAAGGGAACCAGGGTCATGGAAACAATCAGAATCAGTTTGCTACACTCAACCAGTTCCTTGCTAACCAGCCAAAGACCTTCAGCAATTGTGTTGAGGCACCAGACGCTGATGATTGGCTCATGGACATATGCAAGCATTTTGAGTGCAGTAACGTCAGGCCTGAGGACTTTGTCAAGTTCGCTTCCTTCCAACTCAAGGACCAAGCTGCAGAATGGTTTTAGCAGTACAAAGATTCCAGAGGAGGCCGTGTGATTACCTGGGATGAATTCCGTCAAGACTTTAAAGCTCATCATATTCCTCAGAGTGTGGTTGAAAGCAAGCGTGAGGAATTCCGCAACCTGAACCAAGGCTCCATGTCTGTTTACGAGTACAACAAGATGTTTCAGAAGCTCGCCCGTTTTGCTAAGCAAGACGTCCCTGACGAGAAGAGCATGATATACCAGTTTAGGGGTGGTCTCAGAGAAGAAATCCAGCTAGCTCTTGTCCTCTTTGAGCCCAAGAGGTACGATGAGTTTTACAACATGGCAATGAAGCAAGAGACTGCTCAACTGAAGTGCGATGCTTCCAAGAAGCGAGTCAGAGATGCTACTCCTTCTTCCTAAACTCAAGTGGCTAAGCAGCAGAAGTATTAGCTTCCTCCTCCTCCGTTCCGTCAGCCTTATCAGCAGAAGAGCAAAGGTGGCAGTGGATCTTCCCACCCACCCAACCCTGGCTTTCAGAACAAGACTTCGTCTCAAACTCCAAGATCGAGTGCTCCGTATCACCGTCCTCTTTAGGAGGTCACGTGCAACAAGTGCCAACAGAAGGGTCACTATGCCAACAAATGTTTCAATCAGAGGCGTCTCCCTCCTCCTCCTCCTCCTGTGAGATCGGCAAGTACAGCTGTGGTCAAGCATAACCCCAAGTCTGCTAAGGTCAACTTGTTGAACGCAGCTCAGGCAGAGGACTCGCCAGATGTGATTATGGGTAACCTTCCTGTTAATGACATTCCCACAAGAGTTCTTTTTGATACTGGTGCATCTTTGTCATTTTTATCGAAGCCTTTTGCATCCATGCATGATGTGCATACTATTGATTTGCCTAAGCCGGTAGCGGTTTCTTCTTCGGGTTTGTTCATGAACACCAAAATGATGGCTCCGGATGTTACTATCACGTTAGGTGACTACAAGTTTCTATCCTCTCCAGTGGTCCTTGGTAACTCAGATATTGATCTTATTCTTGGAATGGACTGGCTTTCTAAGCACAAGGCTCAGGTTGATTGTGCTGCCAGGCAGATTCAATTAACTCATTCGTCTGAGGATGTAATTGTCTTTGCCGCTAATGACGATACCATCCGTCTGTTTTCTCTCAATGAGAAGGGTGAACTGGATGCCATCTCTCAAATTCCAGTCGTTTTCGAATATCAAGATGTCTTTCCAGAAGAGCTTCCAGGAATGCCTCCGCACCGACAAGTTGAATTTGTCATCGATCTTGAGCCTGGTACGGAACCTGTTTGCAAACGTCCGTACAAGCTTGGACCTGAAGAGTTGAAAGAGCTGAAGAAGCAACTCGATATTCAAGAGCGAATGGGTCTCATCCGACCTAGTTCTTCTCCGTGGGGTTGTGGAGTTCTTTTTGTGAAGAAGAAGGATGGAGCGGACCGACTTTGTGTTGACTACCGTCCATTGAACAAGAAGACTATAAAGAACAAGTACCAACTTCCCAACATCAACGAGTTGTTTGAACAACTCAAAGGTGCTCAAGTATTCTCCAAGCTTGATCTCCATATGAGCTATCACCAGATTCGAATTCATGAGCAAGATATTCCCAAGACGGCATTCAGAACAAGCTATGGCTCATATGAATACACTGTCATGTCTTTTGGCCTCGTCAACGCTCCGCCGACTTTCTCTCGCATGATGAACTTCATCTTCAACGCCTACACAAATGACTTCGTCTTGGTCTACCTTGATGACATTTTGGTCTTTTCCAAGAACAAGGAAGATCATGCCAAGCACTTGCGTTTGGTGCTGGATAAGCTCAGAGAACATCAGTTCTACGCCATGTTCTCAAAGTGCGAGTTTTGGCTCGATGAGGTTCTCTATCTTGGACATATCATCTCTGCCAAGGGCATAGCGGTGAATCCTGAGAAGGTGTCTGCAATTGTGAATTGGGAACCACCTCAGAACGTGAAGCAACTCCGCAGGTTCCTTGGTATCGCAAGCTACTGTCGAAGGTTCGTTGAGAACTTCTCAAAGATCGCGAAGCCGCTTTCTAACCTTCTCCAGAAGCATGTCAAGTACGTTTGGTCTCCTGAATGTGACATCGCTTTCAACACCCTGAAAGAGAAATTAGTCACTGCTCCAGTTCTGACTCCTCCTGATGAATCCAAACCATTCGAGGTCTTCTGCGATGCCTCTCTTCAAGGTCTTAGTGCAGTGTTGATGCAAGAGAAGAAAGTTGTGGCTTATACTTCTCGTCAGTTGAAGCCCAACGAGAAGAACTACCCCACTCACGACCTCGAGTTGGCGGCAGTTGTGCATGCTCTTTTGACTTGGAGACATCTCTTATTGGGAAGAAAAGTGGACATCTTCACTGACCACAAGAGTCTCAAGTACATCTTCACTCAGCCTAATCTCAACCTCAAGCAGATTCATTGGGTCGAGATGATTCAAGAGTATAATCCGAGCATCGAATATACTGCAGGCAAGGCCAATGTAATTGCTGACGCATTGAGCAGGAAGGCTTACTGCAACAGTCTGATTCTCAAGCCTTACCAACCCGAGCTTTGTGAAGCTTTCCGCAAACTCAATTTGCAAGTTGTTCCTCAAGGTTTCCTCGCCAACCTCCAAGTCTCTCCTTCTTTGGAAGATCAGATTCGTGAGGCTCAACTTCTTGATGCTATGGTGAAGAAGGTGAAGATTGGGATTGCCAAGAGTCAACCCAAGTACAAGTGCTATCGTCTTGATGACAAGGATACTCTCTTCTTCGAGGATCGCATTGTTGTGCCTAAAGTTGACCTTTGTAAAGTCATTATGAACGAGGCTCACAATTCACTCCTCTCCATCCACCCTGGAAGTACAAAGATGTACCAGGATCTCAAGCAGGCGTATTGGTGGACTCGAATGAAGCGTGAGATTGCTCAGTTCGTGAATGAATGTGATGTCTGCAGAAGAGTGAAGGCAGAACACCAACGACCAGCTGGTCTCCTCCAACCTCTTGCCATTCCAGAATGGAAGTTTGACCACATTGAGATGGACTTCGTGACGGGATTTCCAAAGTCCAAGCGTGGCAATGATGCTATATTCGTTGTTATCGACAAACTCACTAAAGTGGCTCACTTTCTACCTATCAAAGAGTCTATCACTGCAGCTCAATTGGCGGAGCTGTATACCTCTCGGATTGTCTCTCTGCACGGCATTCCACAGTTGATCTCTTCAGATCGTGGTAGCATCTTTACCTCCAAGTTTTGGGATTCTTTTCAGAAGGCCATGTGCACCAACATCCGTTTCAGCACAGCTTTTCATCCTCAAACTAGCGGCCAAGTCGAGCGTGTCAATCAGATTCTCGAAGATATGCTCAGGGCTTGAGTTATCTCTTTCGGTATGAAGTGGGAAGATTGTCTTCCATATGCCGAGTTTTCCTACAACAACATTTTTCAAGCAAGTTCGGGCAAGGCCGCATTTGAAATTCTCTATGGCAGGAAGTGCCGTACTCCTCTTAACTGGCCAGAGACCGGTGAACGTCAACTTCTTGGAAATGACTTGATCACAGAGGCAGAGGAAATGTGCAAAGTCATTCGTGATAACCTCAAAGCAGCGCAATCGCGCCAGAAGAGCTACTATGATAGTAAGCATCATGATTTGGCTTTCAAGATCGGAGATCATGTTTACCTCCGCGTCTCTCCAATGGAAGGTACTCGTCGCTTCGGTATCAAAGGGAAGCTTTCCCCTAGATACGTGGGTCCTTTCAAGATCGTCAGCAAGAGAGGCGATCTCACCTATCAACTCGAGCTTCCTTCCAACTTTGCAAACATGCATGACGTGTTCCATGTCTCTCAGCTCCGCAAGTGCTTCAAGACTCCTGACCGCACCATCAACTTCGAAGACATTGATCTCCAAGAAGACCTTTCTTATTGTGAGCACCCCGTTGCTATTCTTGAAGAAACTGCGCAAGACTCGCAATAAGTCAATCAAATTCCTCAAAGTCAAGTGGTCACACCATTCCGACCGTGAAGCCACCTGGGAACGTGAGGGTCACCTCCGTTCTGAGTACCCGGCGTTTTTACAGTCCTAGATCTCGGGACGAGATCCTTTCGTAGTGGTGGAGTGTTGTAACACCCTAGATGTAATTTACCTTATCTCTATCCCAACTCTTGCCGTTTCCGGCCTAAGTTATTTTATTTTCCTCGGTGTCGGGTTTTTGTCTTCGTGTGTTGTTATCTTTGTCATGCATCTCATATCATGTCATCATGTGCATTGCATTCGCATACGTGTTCATCTCATGCATTCGAGCATTTTCCCCGTTGTCCGTTTTGCATTCTAGCGCTCCTATCTCCTCCGGTGGTCCTTTCTTCCTCTTTTCGTGTGTGGGGGTTGATCTTTATTTTGGTACCGTAGTCGGACCATGAGTGTATTGGATGATTTTAATGTTATTCATGTATTTGTGTGACGTGGCGAGTGTAAGCCAACTATGTATCCTTTCCCCTTTTATATATTTACATGGGTTGTTGTGAAGATTACCTTACTTGCAACATTGCTTTCAATGCAGTTATGCCTCTAAGTCGTCCTTCGACACGTAGGAGATATAGCCGCATCGAGGGCGTTACATGGCCTTTATCTTCTCTGGGTTAGCTTCAATACCCCGTTCAGAAACCAGAAAGCCTAAGAGCTTGCCTGCTGGTATGCCAAAGACACGCTTGTCCGGGTTAAGCATCATCTTGTAGACCCGGAGATTATCAAAGGTCTCTTTCAAATCATCTATCAACGTTTCCTTCCTCCTGGATTTCACCATAATATCATCCACATAAGCATGAACATTGCGCCCAATCAGATCATGAAGGCAATTTTACACACACTGCTGGTAAGTCGCCTGGGCACTCTTGATCCCAAAAGGCATAGGCACATAACAAAAGGCTCCAAAGGGAGTGGTGAAGGTTGTCTTCTCCTGGTCTTTAACTGCCATCTTGATCTGATGATAACCAGAATAAGCATCCAAAAAGCTCAAACGCTCACAACCCGCCGTAGCATCAATGATCTTATCAATACCAGCGAGAGCAAAGGGATCAACCGGACAGGCCTTGTTTAAGTCCGTGTAATCCACACACATACACCAAGTACCATTTTTCTTAAGTACCATCACCGGGTTAGCCAACCACTCAGGATGAAAAACTTCAACAATAAACCCAGTCGCCAAAAGCAGGGCCACTTCTTCACCAATGGCCTTGCCCCTCTCTTCATTGAAACAGAGAAGGAATTGCTTAACCGGTTTAAACTTTGTGTCGTGGAATTGTCACGGCAGATGTCCTTAGTGTCAGGACTTAGTCGCGAGGCCAACGCATCTATGTGATAGCTTGAGAGGGGTTGAGCGGGATGAGAGACGCGATGTTTTACCCAGGTTCGGCCCCTCACGGTGGAGGTAAAAGCCTACATGCTGCTTCATTGATATTGATGATGATGACCACGGTTACAAGAGTGCTCTATCTCGAGAGCTATTGTCTAAACCTAACTTGTCCAACTCGTGGAACTTGTGAATCTTGTCCCTTTTGGGGAGCCCTGCCCCTCCTTATATATGTTGGAGGGGCGGGTTACATGTAGAGTCCTATTAGGATTAGGACTAGTCTATCTCTAATACAAACCGGATACAAGTCTAGGTCTTAGCTCCTTGTAAGATAATGTTCCTCATGCCTTTCCTCTTAAACCGGCCCACCATTAACATAAACCTGCATGCTGGGCCTTGGGCCTTGTCATCCGTCCGAAACACGCGCCGGGTCACCAATGAGTCTTCAGGCTCGTGAATCATCATACCAGTGAACCGCCAGACACGTAAACCGCCAGACATGTAAACCGCCAATCACGTAAACCGCCAATCACGTAAACCGCCAATCCTCTGGCGGTTTACCAATGAAACGCCTAGTCCGGCCGGGTTATCCTTCCTGTCGGTTTATGCCGCGGGGTATATCCCCGACATTAGCCCCCAAGTTTAGCTTGTATTTATTCATGGTAAACTTATGCTGCAAAATAAACACAAGAACAAATTTGACAGGTTATGCTCCGGGTTAAGAATTTTTCTAAACCGGTACCTGATCATCCTTAAGTCCTTGTTATTTCCTCCTTCTGGGAAATCCGGGTCAATAGACCAGCTTCATAATCAATTTGCCGACATTGGTTTGTCACTAAGAAATATTGTGAAGAATAACTCCTTTGACTCAGCTCCCAAAGCGCCGGTTTAAGAAATATGGGTCTTGAAATACTTATCTGATATTCAGCCGATTTGAAGATGTAAAACTTGCTGGTTTAATATTACCAAAATAGCCGGTTTATAAATATCGATGGCGCCGGGTCATAATTGTTGTCGACACCGGGTCATGTAATTGATCTTCCTGATTTGCTCAAAACTGATAAAATGAAGATGTTCCTCCTTTCTATGCATAATACCTGTAGCCCCCAAGTCTTAAGAGGAGAACATAGTGATAACTTAAGACTTGCTCCAATAAGTGTTTCAACCTTGAAGAAATCCGGTTTGTTCATCTCAATTATATAAACTGAATACTCCATATATGTAGCCCCCAAGTGCCTGGTTGTCATGCTTGCAGCGACCTGGGACTTGTAATTGCTTATAAAAACTTCAATCAGTGTAGCCCCAAGGGCCGGTTCAGTAAGATAATATTGAGCTGGGACTGTATATATACTTCATTAAAAATAACATCATATGATGTAACTCCCATCATGGGGCTTGAACCCACGTCCACAAGGTTAAGAGCTTTGTGCTTTACCAACTGAGGAGTGGACCCTTCAATATAATGGATAAAAACTTGTGTACCTTGAATTGTTGACAGGAGCAATTGGTAGCCCCCAAGGGCCGGCTCATTATAATATGATGAGTAGGGTCTTCAATAAGACTAAAAATGACTTGGCATTAGCCCCCAAGTGTCATGATGCATGCTTGCAGTGACATGAGACTTGCATGTAATCTCGATTTGAATAATGTAGCCCCCAAGTGCCGGGCTATAAGCCTGCAGCGACTCGGGACTATTCCTTCCATTGTAGAATAAATCATATCCTTTGATAAAATAGTAGACATTGCGCTATAGCGACTTTGAAAACTCAATAATACCGGTTATTAATAACCATAAAAATCCAGCCATGTTGGCTATTCAAGATAATATAATCCGGTGAAAACCTTATTCATTCAATATCATAATGAAAATTCAGCCAAGTTTGGCTATTTGAATAATATAACCCAATGATTTATAAGCGCATAATTCCGATGGCGCAATCCAAATATATATATACTGGCGACTTATAGTCCAAAAACCAGGCCGGTTTAATAAACACCGGATCATACTACCGGTTTAATAAACACCGGTGATTTATAATCATGCTTTATTCAACCTGTTTCTGCATACAACAAGTTTAAAGTGTCCTGGCGGTTTTACCGCTGGACGGGTCATAATGCCCAACATATAACCTGGGTTTATACCAAGGCTGCACTTAGAATAATCAAATATGAAATATATCATACCTGTGACATTGAATCACATCGTTGGTTTTACCAACTTTTTGTAGTAAGGGTGATAACCCAAATCCTGAGTACTGATAACTCTGTCCATATTGTGCCGGTTTATGATAAAACCGTGTCGGGTTGTGATAAAACACCGGTTTACTCCATAATAGGATGGTAACAGAAAATCAAACCGGGCAGATGGTCTCCGGATTAAGATTTGACCGTGTCCCGTCTATTTGTAATTGACAGTCGAACCGGTTTAAGAAATGTCGGTAAACGCAACAAAAAGAAAGAAATATCTATCAAAGAAAATTGTGAAGCAAAGGCAATGATAAAACCGTTTGCAACAAGAGGCTTATTTGAGCTGATCAGATGGCGTTACCATGGTCGGACATGACCAAGCTCCCGATAGGTGTAGCTATGGTTCAAGTCAGCCAGGTCCCCAAATGAAACCGTGGCATTTATGCCGATCAAGTGGCATGGCAATGGTTCGGGTTCGACCAAGCCCCCAAGTGATTTTGTGGCCTTAGGCCGATCAAGAGGCATGACTGGTTCAGACGTGACCAAGTCCCCAAGTGATCTGGTGGCTCTCGCCCATCAAGAGGCATGACTATGGTTCAGACGTGACCACAAGTCCCCAAGTGATGCTGTGGCTTTACGCCTATCAAAAGGTGTTGCTATGGTTCGGATACGACCAAGCCCCCAAATGATCAATAATATGATAAGCCAATAAGGCAGGATACCCATGTTTGAACCGCGCATCATGGCAGCAGATCCTCTTTGCCACCCTTTAACTTTTTGCAAGAGAAAAATTCTTATTGAACCGCGATTTATTAAACCGGATATTGAGAGCTTCAAAGCTTTGTGGGAGACATCTTCCCCTTGAGCCGGATATTAAACCGGAATCCTTCTTTTTAAGCCAGAAATTTTCCGACGGCCTTTAAATTTGCACCAATATGGCGGTTTAGGGTCCTGCATTAAACAACTTTGCAAACCGGAGTAATTGCTCTTTTAAAGAAGGCAATATGTAATATAAAATATATTGGATGGGTTTCACCTGATATATCATGCCAGGGGTTATCCACCGTGGAGTTGATGATCATCGTGGTGAAACTGAAAACAATCACGGCCGAGTCGGCCGCGGGTGCTGATAGATATTTCGGCTGCGGTGTTTTAAACCAATGTGGACGGGAGAGTCAGCCGTGGCGTTGTAAACCGGTGCGGTCGCGAGAGATGGCCACGACACTGTAAGCTGGTGTGGCTGTTCGTTGATTAACGACGACCACCTGGGCCGAAAGATGTTGGCGTGCCTCCATCTCCGCGGTATAATATCACTTTTTGTCGCCCTGCATAAACAATATTGCAGACCGAGGCAAAGATAAACTTGTTTTTTTGACAAAAACAACATGTGCTAATAAATCAAATTTGGATGGATATCACCTGATTTGTTTGGACGACGGATGATCCGTTTATCGCGACATGGGTGGCTCAGGCAGACCAGTGGCTCAATATAGCTCCGGCGGCTCAGGCAGACCGGCGACTTAATATAACCCCGGCAGCTCAAAACGGCAAGGGCGGCTCAACACGGCCCCGGCGGTTTAACACAGTAATGAAACAGAGGCATCACCATGGCGGTGGCTCAAAAACTGCAGCAACAACGCGTTTGAGATAGCGGCGGCGGCTCGCAACGGACGTGCGGTGACCATGAACAAACGCCAGTCGGGGGTGGCTCCGCGTAATGTCATAGCGGCCACAACGAAGGTAGCGGTTTAAGCGCGCGGCGGTTTGCAACGGACGCGCGGCGGTTTACCAATATTTCGGACTTGGTGACGACTCGTGATGCAGCAGCGGAGGGCCGGATCGTGTCAGGCAGTTGAAAAAGCCCCTGGCGAAACAGCATCCAGCTCGATGAGTTTTCCTTCTCCGGGTCGCAGTTGATTTGCAGAAACTATGTCCGCATAGCATTAAAACGCCGATAACGATAGATCACTTTTTACCAGCGGCTTGCATAGACATCTACGGAAGAATTACTCCGTCTCCTTGGTTACTTCCTCGATCTGTGTGCCTAATGAAATTATTGTTGTCTTTTCCTTCTTCAGACATCTACAGACACTGGTTTGCTTCCCCACATAGCAGTTTTGGCCCAATAAAAAATTTGGAGTTGTAGATCAACTTGGCCATCTCGTGGCAGAGTACTAATTGGAATAGCACCATTGCTACTTGTTGGCTCTTCCCATTATTGCAGGTTTCATGTGAGGATACGGAAGCTGGCCTGACCCCTTGCATGCACGGGTGCCTAACTTGGTCGATGGGAGGAAAACAAGGACTACGGCGGCTCGTCGGCCTTCGTGTGGACGATCGGCTGCTACTTTCAAGGGGTTGATCCGACCGCGTAATTAGGCGAGCACCCGTGAAGGAAACGGTTTCGATCTCTTTGAACTTCTGTCGGTCTTGGCGATATTTGTGACAGATCGCAGAACGGCGGTTGCCCTCCCAGACGTGACCCTCTTTCTAGGGTTTCAACAGATCTTGTTGGGCAGACGCGTTTGGCCGGTCGACATTGAATTTACCTTTTGACTCTCGTCTGGTTTATACAGCTGCCAAATTTTTTTCAATCTTCACTGATAAACTCAGAATTGATTTAGATCCTTCTGCCCCGGTTCTTCTTTACTCGGCAAATCGCGAACTTCTCGAACTCTAGGAGAGATCCCTCCAAGAACTCATCACCACCGTGCACAGGCCCCACGGTGGGTGCCAACTGTCATGGAATTGTCACGGCAGATGTCCTTAGTGTCAGGACTTAGTCGCGAGGCCAACGCATCTATGTGATAGCTTGAGAGGGGTTGAGCGGGATGAGAGACGCGATGTTTTACCCAGGTTCGGCCCCTCACGGTGGAGGTAAAAGCCTACATCCTGCTTCATTGATATTGATGATGATGACCACGGTTACAAGAGTGCTCTATCTCGAGAGCTATTGTCTAAACCTAACTTGTCCAACTCGTGGAACTTGTGAATCTTGTCCCTTTTGGGAGCCCTGCCCCTCCTTATATATGTTGGAGGGGCGGGTTACATGTAGAGTCCTATTAGGATTAGGACTAGTCTATCTCTAATACAAACCGGATACAAGTCCAGGTCTTAGCTCCTTGTAAGATAATGTTCCTCATGCCTTTCCTCTTAAACCGGCTCACCATTAACATAAACTGGCATGCTGGGCCTTGGGCCTTGTCATCCATCCGGAACATTTGCCCGGTCACCAATGAGTCTTCAGGCTCGTGAATCATCATACTAGTGAACCGCCAGACACGTAAACCGCCAGACATGTAAACCGCCAATCACATAAACCGCCAATCACGTAAACCGCCAATCCTCTGGCGGTTTACCAATGAAACGCCTAGTCCGGACGGGTTATCCTTCCGGCCGGTTTACGCTGTAGGGTATATCCCCAACACTTTGGATCAATATTGAGAGTGTGCTCAGCGAGTTCCCTCGGTACACCTGGCATGTCTGAAGGTTTCCATGCAAAGATGTCCCGGTTCTCACGGATGAACTCGATGAGCGCGCTTTCCTATTTCTGATCCAGATTAGCACTGATGCTGAACCACTTGGATGAATCGCCATGAATGAAGTCAGCTAGCTTAGTGTCATCCGCCGACTTAAATTTCAACAGGGGGTCATGCTATGTGGTTGGCTTCTTCAAAGATGTCATATCCGCCGGGTCAACATTATTCTTGTAAAATTTCAATTCTTCTGTTGCACAGACAGACTCAGCATAAGCATCATCGCCTTCCTCACACTCCAAGGCTATCTTCCGGCTTCCATGCACTATGATGGTGCCCTTGTGACCCGGCTTCTTAGGCCGAAAATAAACATAACAAGGCCTTGCCATGAACTTAGCATAAGCCGGCCACCCAAACAGAGCATGATAAGGGCTCTTGATTTTAACCACCTCAAAATTCAATGTCTCATATCTGGAATCTTCATCATCTCCAAAGGCAACTTCCAAAGAAATTTTGCCCATCGGATATGCCGACTTACCAGGTACCACGCCGTGAAAGATAGTGTTTGATGGCTTAAGATCCTTGTTTGTCAAGCTCATGCGACGAAAGGTTTCATAATACAGAATATTGATACTGCTGCCCTGTCCAGGAGTACCTTAGTAAATCTGTACCCTCCAACCTGAGGCGCCACCACCAGAGCCAAATGACCCGGATTATCAACCTGGGGCAGGTGATCCTCACGACTCCAGAGAATAGGGTGTTCAGACCATCGCAAGTAACGGGGAGTCGCCAGCTCAACTGTGTTCACTACCCTTTTATGGAGCTTCTGATCTCGCTTGCATAAACTTGTGGTGAAAACGTGGTACTGTCCACTATTCAACTGCTTTGGATTACTCTGATAACCAGACTGATGTTGTTGATTCCTAGACTGTTGATTAAAACCACCTTGATTGCCTTGGCCCTGGAAACCGGAATTAGAACCTCCACCACCATAACCAGGACCGTGAGATCCGGATCCTGAGCGGCCATCCATCCCATGATTGTTTCAGAAAAAATCGGAATTCCTATACTCCCTCGTAATGAAGCAATCCTTGCAGAGGTGAGTGGATGGCTTTTCCCGTGTACCATGCTTCGGGCAGGGCTGATTCATCATCGCCTCAAGATTGAATTTTGGCCCTCCAAACCGAGGGGGCGGCTTTACCTTGCAACGCTGGTTATTATTCTGTATACTGGTGTTGGCCACACAATCCATATTACCATCAACCTTGCGCTTACCGTTGCCACCCTGACTTGTCGGGTTATACTGCTGCCCTTTCGTGTTGCCGCTCTTCTTTCCCTTTCTCGGCTTTTCATCATCAGACCCAGGGTCCTTTGTACTATCAGAATTGGCATACTTGATGAGAGCCGCCATTAGCCCCCCCATGTCACTACAGTGGCGTTTAAGCCGCCCCAGTTTCTGCTTATGGGGCATGAAATGGAAATTCTTCTCCAACATCAGAACTACAGAACCAGCATTGATACGATCTGATGAGTGTAGGATGGCTCAGACCCGGAGCACCCAATGGGTTGTTGGCTCGCCCTCGCCTTGGACACAGGAGTCCAAATCCACGATTGACATAGACTGCTTGCACGTATCTTTAAAGTTCTGGATAAACCGGACTTTTAGCTCGGCCCATGACCCAATGGAGTTAGCAGGCAGCCCTTTCAACCAAGTACGAGCCGTCCCATCCAACATCATGGTGAAATACTGATGGCTACTACACAGCCTTCTTCTTGTAGACGTTGTTGGGCCTCCAAGTGCAGAGGTTTGTAGGACAGTAGTAAATTTCCCTCAAGTGGATGACCTAAGGTTTATCAATCCGTAGGAGGCGTAGGATGAAGATGGTCTCTCTCAAGCAACCCTGCAACCAAATAACAAAGAGTCTCTTGTGTCCCCAACACACCCAATACAATGGTAAATTGTATAGGTGCACTAGTTCGGCGAAGAGATGGTGATACAAGTGGTATATGGATAGTAGATAAAGGTATTTTGTAACATACCAAATTTTCAATTTGGAATGTTATACACTAGATCATCATTGCATATCATATTTATTGCATTCTGGTTGATCCTAGAAATTTCACGCAACTCAAGGACCCTCGGAGAGAGTTGGGGATTTCGTTATTTTCATATTTGAGTTGTCTCAAATTTTGAAAATAGGATCATTTGATTTTATTTATTTTATCTTCAATTATTTCTACTACAAAAATATGAGAGAGGGAATAAAATGACTTTCCCAAAATAAAGAAATATTGAGATTTAATAAAAAATCAAATAAGATTTTATTTTGGTTTTATTTGCTATTTTATTTGAATTTAGGAAAAATGCGCGTTTTTCAAAATTGCATTTAGGCCCCAAATAGATTTTCATCTTGTGTGGCTTGATTTTAGAAGCCGGGGAAAATTTATTTCGGGATTTTTGGAGTCCGTTTAGTATTCCTTTTGTTTTTTCCTAAGCGTAACTATTTAAAAAAAACGCAACCGACCTACGGGCCGTGTTCGACCCGGACACTAGGCCGGTCCAGGCTTTATAAGCCGGGGAGTCCAGCCCGGGACCTCCCAAACCCTAGCGCCCAGCCCCCGCCGCCCTAGCGCCGCCGCCGACCGCCGCCCCGCGTCGCCGCCGACCGCCGCCGCCGCTGGACCACCGCTGCCGCCCGCTGGATTAGTTGCCGGAGTTGCCAGAGGTAGTTTTTTTTAGTTGCCAGAGTTGCCAGAGGTAGTTTTTTTTAGTCGCCACTTTTCCCGAAAATCGTTCGGTTTTCCGACGGTTTTGCTTGTTTTTTTAGTTTCGGTTTTTATTTTAATAAATCGGTTTTCCGGTTTATTTAAATAGCGAGTGTTCGTCCATTTGTTTGTTCTAGAAAATGTTCGTCGTTTTTATTTTTCTCGGATTAAATCCGCGATTTTTCTGATCGCGATTTCTGATCCGATTTTTGTTTTAGTCTAACTCTCCGCTCGTTTACCGGAATCAGGCGATTCAAGCGCCTGGAGTTTCGTCTCAAAACCCTCTTTCCGATTAACCAAGTTAAACAAGTTTTGCCACTGTAAAAATTTCCTTAGATCTAGAATAGTAAACGAAGCTTGTTTCTTTTGCCATTTGTCTTTCGTTGCTTCGTTCGATTTGACTCTTTTTGCCAACCAGAGTTCTTAAGTTGAACTTTCTGGTTAGATCTCTTATTTGAGTTTTACCTGTGCATTAGTTGACTACTTATTGTATGCTTGTTTGTTTGTGATAGAGTACCCGGAGTGCGCCGCTTGCTACTTCGAATCGCTAGGTTTCCCAGATCATCAGCAAGGCAAGTAACACTTTGATCATGCTTTCCCACTACCCAGTTTTATTGCATTAGATCAATCCTCACACATTGCATGATTAGGATCTAATTAAATTGTGGTTTTGGGAAGTAGTTTAGGTAGTACCTATTACCTATTTATTATCAAACCTTTGGGAGTTACTTCTATGTTTGCTTATTATGCCATGCTATGCTAGTAGACGTGGATTGGGTGAGTGTATCCATGACAGATGTGAGATTGTTAATTAATGGTTTACCTAAGGTGGCAACTTAAACACACATCTGGGTGGATTGAGGTACCTGGGTATTCCAGGATTGCCTGTTTTCTTTATGGACCGCCAACCAGGCTCAAAGGGATCATGAGATTATTCATGCTAGAAACTTCCGTGTGCAGCCACAAGCTATTATGGGCTCTAGCATAGTTGATTAAGTTGTGCAAACTCTTACAGTGGTAGACTAGCAGCTGTATGGGAAAGTAGGTGTAACGGTCTACCCGATCGTAAGGTGCCAGCGCTTCTGAAAGACTATGTCTCGGTCATCCGTCTTCTCAAAAACCATGTAGTGCGAGAAACCAAACGAAGGCGATCGAGTCTTGTGGGGAAAAGTGCGCAAACCTCTGCAGAGTGTATAAACTAATCATGATTAGTCGTGTCCCCGGTTATGGACGTTTTGAGTATCTAGTACCTGGATTATCATGTGAATCTCAACATGTTACTCTAAAATTTAATTTTGTTGGGTTTTGTTTAATGATGATGCTTAATTGGGATTGAGAATGCTGTCAACCATTATCAATGTTTAACAACTACCATGATAGTTAAATAAAATTTATTCCTTTGCAGTAGGGAAAAATTGGCTTTACGCAAAACTGTAACCATAGAGCTTTCCACCATCCAAATATGCATACAGAATAGCCTGTTTCATTCCATTACTCTCTATGTATTACTTTGCCAGCATATTCCATGTGCTGACCCGTTTCAGGCTGCAACGTTAATGTTGCAGACTTTTCAGACGACGATTAAGGAGTTTTTAGGTCGTGGTTCTATACTCACTGATGCCGTTGGAGTTGATGGACTCACTTATCTTCCAAGTCTTCTGTTGTTAACGTTATTAGATGGCCTTAAGCCATACTTATTGTAATAAGCTCTCTTTTGAGACATTCGATGTAATAAGTGTGTGATTGCTACTCTGTTATAAATCCTTCAAGTATTGTGTGGTGTCAGCATTACTGATACAGGGATGACACCGGAACGCAGAGATTGGATCGTTTGAGCTCTGGTCGCTACAAAGATGGTATCAGAGCACACGCTGACTGTAGGACACGACCACTAAGCTAAAGACCTAGATCACTACTCACTCTCTTCTCTTCTGACCTCTCATCTTTTCTACTCCTTAGGATGGCGGATGCAAGGAACAAGTTCACGCAACCGGATGAAGATACACCCTTTGGACGTCACTTGAAGGAAGTCTCTAGATACCTGAACATAGGAGTACCAAGCTTCACCGGAACCTACAACGCCACTTTACCTAAAGAAGAGCGCTGGATGTTCAAGTTCAAGTTCCAGGAAGGACGTTCATGCCAGTCACTGAGCCCATAGAGTTTTCTTTTGATGCACCAACTTGGAGTCTAAGGAAAGAGCATGGCAGCTCACATCGCCATGGGACGCATTGGAGAAGTCTACCGCAATGATCTCAAGGATACTATCTACCAGATTTGTGGGCGCCAAGATGAGCACTGGGAGATGATCAGCACCAGAAAGGATAGATCAATTGCAGCTTTTATCCAGGAATTAAACCAGCACATTCGATGTCAGGAGAACCAGATGTGCACCGACATGATAGACCTGAAGAAGGCAAGGACAAGAATCAAGGAACTAGAGGAAGAACTCAAGGCTACACATGAAGATTATGAAGAAGAAATTGAAGTATTAGTGGATAAGAATGCCGACCTAACAATGAAGATCGGGATATTTATGGGAGGCCCTACACCAGTAGATGAAGACAAAGAACCCAAGGAGATTCGCCCGGAAGACTACATCATCATCGACGACGACACCGACTCGGAAACAGATGATGGCGATGATGACTATGTTGATGAAGCCGGAGCAGATATCATGGAGTCTGCAACCAAAGAATATTTCTAGTAGACCACCTCATCAGTAGTAGTAGTCCACCATGTAAATACAGTAGTCCGAGCACTTTTGTGATAGTTAGATCGATTGTATGCCCTTGTTTGATTGAATGAAGTGAATTGTTTGTTTTGCCTCATGTGCATATGGGTAGTGTTTTCTATTTAAACCCCCTCTATTCTTAAATCTCATCTTTTCTAAACCCTTAGATGCCTCCGAGACGTGACCCCGGATTTAACTTTCCACCGGAGCTCACTCAGTTGATCCAGCAGCAGAACACATTGATGTAGTTGCTAGTCCAGAATCAGAATCAGGGGAACAACAACAACAACCCACCACCACCACCACAAATTGATCACTTAGCCCGTTTTCTTAGGCTGAATCCGCCGGTGTTTTCCAGTAGCACCGAGCCGATAGTAGCAGATGATTGGCTCCGCAAGACAGCTAGAGAGTTGACCACAGCAGGATGCACGAATGCGGAGAAGGTGAAGTTTGCCGCACATCAGCTTGAAGGACCAGCAGCATCATGGTGGGAGAATTTCACACCACTTTCCCTGTCGACACTGTCACGTGGGACCAGTTTCAGCAGGCTTTTCGAACTGCCCATGTTTCAGCAGGAGCTATGGCCATGAAGAAGCGAGAGTTTCGCAACTTGCGCCAAGGAGGACGGATAGTTGGCCAGTATGTAGAGGATTTTAGTAATCTAGCACGTTATGCCCCAGATGACGTTGCAACTGATGCAGCAAAGCAGGAAAAGTTTCTGGAAGGACTGAATGATGAGTTGAGCATGCAGTTGATGGTAGCCACCTTCAACAGCTACTAGGAGTTGGTAGATCGTGCTCTCATCATTGAAGGGAAGCAGCAGCAGATTGAGAATCGCAAGAGGAACTATGGACAAGGGAAGCACACTTCAGGAGCTCAGTAGAAGCCACGTTTTACCCCTAGACCGGGAGGACATTTCCAGTATACCCATGGAGGAGGTAGCTCGCACAATCACAATGGCACCAAGAATGGTAATGGGAATGGAGGAAGCAACGGCCAGAACCGCACCAACCCATCGACCCCAGCCAAGAGAGACCTGAGCCAAGTCACTTGCTTTAAGTGCCAGAAGACCGGACATTATGCCAATGAATGTCCTGAATCACAGAATGGAAATGGCAATGGAAGCTCTGGGAAGAAGCCAAACCCTTTCAATAGGGGACAGGTGAACCACGTTAACGTGGAGGAGGTTGAAGAGCAGCCGGATGCAGTAATCGGTAAGTTTTTGGTTAAGTCATTTACTGCACTTGTTCTTTTCGATACTGGTGCATCGCATTCATACATATCAAGGGGATTTGTGGATAAGTATAATCTGCCCACCAAAGTACTTAGAACACCTATGTTAGTAAGCTCACCAGGAGCGGAGTATATGGCTAGTCAAGGATGTTTTCAAGTGCCATTAAGTATAGGTAGGCATGTGTTCCCCTCAGATTTGATAATATTGGAATCACAAGGTTTGGATGTAATTCTGGGTATGGATTGGTTGTCGATGTACGGAGGAAACATCGATTGCGCCAGTAAGTCAATCTTGCTTACCACCCCAGAAGGGAGAAGGATGAAGTATGTATCCCGGCATGTGCCGAAGAGGACTCAAGTAAATTGTTTAACAGGAGTTGTGCAGGAGGAAGTACCAGTAGTGAAGGATTTCCCTGATGTATTTCCAGAGGAATTGCCAGGCATGCCACCGGACAGAGATATTGAGTTTTTGATTGAGCTTTTGCCAGGCACCGGGCCAATATCAAAGAGACCATATAGGATGCCTACAAAGGATTTGGTGGAAATTAAGAGGCAAATTAAGGAGTTACTGGATAAAGGATACATTCGCCCAAGTTCATCCCCTTGGGGATCGCTGTAACATCCCAAATTTTCAATTTGGAATGTTATTCATTAGATCATCAATGCATATCATACTTTATTTGCTTTTGGTTTTGATCCTAGAAATTCTACGCAACTCAAGGACCCACGGAGAGAGTTGGGGATTCGTTATTTTCATATTTGAGTTTTCTCAAATTTTGAGAATAGGATCATTTGATTTTAATTATTTTATCATCATTTATTTCTATTACAAAAATATGAGAGAGGGAATAAAATGACTTTCCCAAAATAAAGAAATATTAAGGATTTAATAATAAAATCAAATAAGAATTTATTTCGGACTTTTTCGATATTTTATTTGAATTTAGGAAAAATGCGCGTTTTTCAAAATTTCATTTAGGCCCAAATAAATGTTCATCCTGTGCGGCTTGATTTTAGAAGCCGGGGAAAATTTATTTCAGGATTTTTGGAGTCCTTTTAGAATTTCTTTTATTTGTTTTTATGCGCGTTATTATTTAAAAAAACGCGAACCGACTCTGGGCCGTACCCGAGCGGGACTCCACCCGGGGGGCCTTTATAAGCCGCCCGCCCCGAGCCGCCGAAGCCCATCAGCCGCCGCAGCCCACCCCGCGCCCAAACCCTAGCCGCCGCCCCACGCCTCGATCCGCGCGTCGTCGCCGCCTCGACCCGCGCCGCCGTCGCCGCCCGCCGTCGCCGCTACTGCCGCCACCGGAGCCGCCGCCCACCGCCGCCGCTGCCGCCACCAACCGCACCCTGAGGTTGACCCCGCCACCGTTTGTTTAGAAAAAACCATTCGGTTTTTCCGTCGGTTTTTTTAGTTTCCGTTTTTATTTTTTTTAGATCGGTTTTTTTTCGGTTTAGGCTAATTAGCGAGCGTTCGCTCGTTCGTTCGTCTTAATGAACGTTCATCGTTTTTCTTTTCTCGGATTAAATCCGCGATTTTTCTGATCGCGATTTCTCATCCGATTTTCGTTTTAATATAACTTTTCGCTCGTTTATCGGAATCAGGCGATTCAAGCGCCTGGAGTTTCGTCTCGAAACCCTCTATCCATTTAAGCAACTTAAACAAGTTTTTGCTTCTATAAAATTTGACTTAGATCCAGATTAGTAGAACGAAGTTTGTTTCTTTCGTCGTTTGACTTTCGTTGCTTCGTTTGATTTGATTCTTTTGCAAACCGGAGTTCTTAAGTTGAACTTTCTGGTTATATCTCTTATTTGAGTTTTACCTGTGCATTAGATGAATACTTATTGTATGCTTGTTTGTTTGTCTGCGATAGAATACCCGGAGTGCGCCGCCTGTTACTTCGAATCTCTAGGTTTCACGGATCATCAGCAAGGCAAGTAACACTTTGATCATGCTTTCCAACTACCCAGTTTTATTGCATTAGATCAATCCTCACACATTGCATGATTAGGATCTAATTAAATTGTGGGTTTGGGAAGTAGATGAGGTAGTACCTATTACCTGTTGTATTATCAAACCTTTGGGAGTTACTTCTACGTTTGCCTATTATGCCATGCTATGCTAGTAGACGTGGATTGGGTGAGTGAGTGATATCCATGACAGATGTGAGTTTGTTAATTAATGGTTTATCTTAGGTGGCAACTTAAACACACATCTGGGTGGATTGAGTTACCTGGGTATTCCAGGATTTCCTGTTGTTTTTCTTTATGGACCGCCACCCAGGCCCAAAGGGATCATGAGATTTTTCATACTAGAAACTTCCGTGTGCAGCCACAAGCTATTATGGGCTCTAGCATAGTTGATTAAGTTGTGCGAACTCTTACAGGGTAGACTAGCAGATGTAGGGGAAAGTAGGTGTAACGGTCTATCCATCGTAAGGTGCTAGCGCTTCTGAAAGACTATGTCTCGGTCATCCGTCTTCTCAAACACCATGTAGTGCGAGAAACCAAACGGAGGAGATTGAGTCTTGTGGGGAAAAGTGCGCAAACCTCTGCAGAGTGTATAAACTAATCATGATTAGTCGTGTCCCCGGTTATGGACGTTTTGAGTATCTAGTACCTGGATTATCATGTGAATCTCAACATGTTACTCTAAAATTTAATTTTGTTGGGTTTTGTTTAATGATGATGCTTAATTGGGATTGAGAATGTTGTCAACCATTCTCAATGTTTAACAACTACCATGATAGTTAAATAAAATTTATTCCTTTGCAGTAGGGAAAAATTGGCTTTACGCAAAACTGTAACCATAGAGCTTTCCACCAGCCAAATGTGCATATAGAATAGCCTGTTTCATCCCATTACTCTCTACGTGTTACTTTGCCAGCATATTCCATGTGCTGACCCATTTCGGGCTGCAACGTTAATGTTGCAGACTTTTCAGACGATGATTAAGGAGTTTTTAGGTCGTGGTTCTATACTCACTGATGCCGTTGGAGTTGATGGACTCACTTATCTTCCAAGTCTTCCGTTGTTATCGTTATTAGATGGCCTTAAGCCATACTTATTGTAATAAGCTCTCTTTTGAGACATTCGATGTAATAAGTGTGTGATTGCTACTCTGTTATAAATCCTTCAAGTATTGTGTGGTGTCAGCATTACTGATACAGGGATGACACCGGAACGCAGAGATTGGATCGTTTGAGCTCTGGTCGCTACAAAGATGGTATCAGAGCACACGCTGACTGTAGGACACGACCACTAAGCTAAAGACCTAGATCACTACTCACTCTCTTCTCTTCTGACCTCTCATCTTTTCTACTCCTTAGGATGGCGGATGCAAGGAACAAGTTCACACAACCGGATGAAGATACACCCTTTCGACGTCACTTGAAGGAAGACACTAGATACCTGAACATAGGAGTACCAAGCTTCACCGGAACCTACAACGCCACTTTACCTGAAGAAGAGCGCTGGATGTTCAAGTTCAAGTTCCAGGAAGGACGTTCATGCCAGTCACTGAGCCCATAGAGTTTTCTTTTGATGCACCAACTTGGAGTCTAGGAAAGAGCATGGCAGCTCACATCGCCATGGGACGCATTGGAGAAGTCTACCGCAATGATCTCAAGGATACTATCTACCAGATTTGTGGGCGCCGAGATGAGCACTGGGAGATGATCAGCACCAGAAAGGATAGATCAATTGCAGCTTTTATCCAGGAATTAAACCAGCACATTCGACGTCAGGAGAACCAGATGTGCGCCGACATGATAGACCTGAAGAAGGCAAGGACAAGAATCAAGGAACTAGAGGAAGAACTCAAGGCTACACGTGAAGATTATGAAGATGAAATTGAAGTATTAGTGGATAAGAATGCCGACCTAACAATGAAGATCGGGATATTTATGGGAGACCCTACACCAGTAGATGAAGACGAAGAACCCAAGGAGATTCGCCCGGAAGACTACATCATCATCGACAACACCGACTCGGATCCAGATGATGGCGATGATGACTATGTTGATGAAGTCGGAGCATATATCATGGAGTCTGCAACCGAAGAATATTTCTAGTAGACCACCTCATCAGTAGTAGTAGTCCACCATGTAAATACAGTAGTCCAAGCACTTTTGTGATAGTTAGATCGATTGTATGCCCTTGTTTGATTGAATGAAGTGAATTGTTTGTTTTGCCTCATGTGCATATGGGTAGTGTTTTCTATTTAGACCCCCTTTATTCTTAAATCTCATCTTTTCTAAACCCTCAGATGCCTCCGAGACGTGACCCCGGATTTACCTTTCCACCGGAGCTCACTCAGTTGATCCAGCAGCAGAACGCATTGATGCAGTTGCTAGTCCAGAATCAGAATCAGGGGAACAACAACAACAACCCACCACCACCACCACATGTTGATCACTTAGCCCATTTTCTTAGGCTGAATCCGCCGGTGTTTTCCAGTAGCACCAAGCCGATAGTAGCAGATGATTGGCTCCGCAAGACAGCTAGAGAGTTGACCATAGTAGGATGCACATATGTGGAGAAGGTGAAGTTTGCGGCACATCAGCTTGAAGGACACGCAACATAATGGTGGGAGAATTTCACAGCCACTTTCCCTGTCGGCACGGTCACATGGGACCAGTTTCAGCAGGCTTTTCGAACTGCCCATGTTTCAGCAGGAGCTATGGCCATGAAGAGGCGTGAGTTTCGCAACTTGCGCCAAGGAGGACGGACAGTTGGCCAGTATGTGGATGACTTTAGTAAGCTAGCATGTTATGCCCCAGATGACGTTACTACGGATGCAGCTAAGCAGGAGAAGTTTCTGGAAGGACTAACTGATGAGTTGAGCATGCAGTTGATGGTAGCAACCTTCAACAACTACCAGGAGTTGGTAGATCATGCTCTCATGATTGAAGGGAAGCAACAGCAGATTGAGAGTCGCAAGAGGAAGTATGGACAAGGGAAGTACAATTCAGGAGCTCAGTAGAAGCCACGATTTACCCCTAGACCGGGAGGACATTTTTAGCATACCCATGGAGGAGGTACCTCGCATAATCAGAATGGCACCAAGAATGGTAATGGTAATGGAGGAAGCAACAGCCTAAACCGCACCAACCCATTGACCCTAGCCAAGAGAGACCTGAGCCAAGTCACTTGCTTTAAGTGCCAGAAGACCGGACATTATGCCAATGAATGTCCTGAATCCCAGAATGGAAATGGCAATGGAAGCTCTGGGAAGAAGCCGAACCCTTTCAACAGGGGACATGTGAACCACGTTAACGTGGAGGAGGTTGAAGAGCAGCCGGATGCAGTAATCGGTAAGTTTTTGGTTAAGTCATTTACTGCACTTGTTCTTTTCGATACTGGTGCATCGCATTCATACATATCAAGGGGATTTGTGGATAAGTATAACCTGCCCACTAAGGTTCTTAGAACACCTATGCTAGTAAGCTCACCAGGAGCGGAGTATATGGCCAGTCAAGGATGTTTCCAAGTGCCATTAAGTATAGGATGGCATATTTTCCCAACGGATTTAATTATTCTGGAATCCCAAGGTTTGGATGTAATTCTCGGTATGGATTGGCTGTCGATGTATGGGGGAAACATCGATTGCGCCAGTAAGACAATTTTGCTTACGATGCCAGAAGGAAGAAGGATCAAGTACGTATCCGGGCATGCGCCAAATAGGACACAAGTAAATTCCTTATCAGGGGTTGTGCAGGAGGAAGTACCAGTGGTAAGGGATTTTCCTGACTTATTTCCAGAAGAGTTGCTAGGCATGCCACCGGATAGAGATATTGAGTTTTTGATTGAGCTTTTTCCAGGCACAGGGCCAATATCGAAGAGGCCATACAGGATGCCTGCAAAGGATTTGGTGGAGATTAAGAAGCAGATTAAGGAGTTACTGGATAAAGGTTACATTCGCCCAAGTTCGTCGCCTTGGGGATCACCAGTACTTCTAGTGGAGAAAACGGATGGGTCGTTAAGGATGGTTGTTGATTATCATGGGTTGAATGAAGTAACGATCAAGAACAAGTACCCACTACCAATGATCAATGATCTGTTTGATCGATTGCAAGGAGCTAAAGTGTTTTCCAAGATCGATTTGCGATCAGGGTACCATCAGTTGAAGATTCGAGAGCAAGACATACCTAAGACAGCATTCACCACAAGATATGGGTTGTATGAGTACACCGTTATGTCATTTGGTCTGACTAACGCACCTGCCTATTTTATGAACATGATGAACAAAGTGTTTACGGAGTTTTTGGATAAGTTCGTCATGGTGTTCATTGATGATATTTTGGTTTACTCGAAGAATGAAGAGGAGCATAAGGAACATTTGCATTTGGTTCTTGGAAAGCTCAGGGAACATCAACTATATGCCAAGTTTAGAAAATGTGAGTTTTGGTTGAAGGAAGTTGGATTTCTCGGACACGTTATATCCGGAGAAGGTATAGCAGTAGATCCCACTAAAGTTGATACCGTGACCAAGTGGGAAGCACCAACCACCGTGGGAGAGATCCAGAGTTTTCTTGGACTCATAGGATACTACCGGAGGTTTATTGAGAATTTCTCAAAGATTGCGAAGCCTATGATGGAGTTGTTAAAGAAGGATACCAAGTTCATATGGATTGAGGAGTGTGAGGCTAGTTTCCAGGAGTTGAAGAAACGCTTGGTTACTTCACCGGTGTTGATTTTGCCAGACCAGACCAAGGATTATGAGGTGTATTGCGATGCTTCATGACAAGGACTTGGAGCAGTACTTATGCAGGAAGGGAGAGTTGTTTCATATGCTTCACGACAACTGAAACCTCATGAATTGAATTATGCCACGCATGATTTGGAGTTAGCAGCTGTAGTGCATGCATTGAAAACATGGAGACATTTCCTCATTGGAAATCATTGTGAGGTGTTTGAAATACATTTTCACACAGAAGGAGTTAAACCTCAGACAAAGGAGATGGTTGGAGCTCATCAAGGATTATGATATGAGATTGCATTACCATCCCGGAAAGGCTAATGTAGTAGCTGACGCATTGAGCCGTAAGAGCCATGTCAATACACTAATGACGGGAGAAATACCAAAGGATTTAGCCGAGGATCTTCGTGAGCTATGTTTGGAAATAGTTCCGAGAGGCTATGTAGCAGCATTGGAGATTCAGTCAACTTTGATGGATAGAATCAGAGAAGCTCAGAAGACTAACAAGGAGATTGCCTCTATAAAGGAGAAAATGAGTGAAGGAAAGGCTAAAGGATTTCATTAGGATGAGCACGATACCCTATGCTTTGAAGACCGTGTTTATGTGCCCAATGACCCGGAGATCAGGAAGTTGATTCTGCAAGAGGCACACGATTCACCATATTCGATTCACCCAGGAAATACCAAGATGTATTTGGATTTGAGGGATATTTTCTGGTGGACCGGAATGAAGAAAGATATTGCGGAGTATGTAGCAGTTTGTGATGTATGTCAGAGAGTAAAGGCAGAGCATCAGAAGCCAGCAGGATTGTTACAGCCATTGACGATACCTGAATGGAAGTGGGATAATCTAGGCATGGATTTTATCACGGGATTACCCAGGACTCGTTCAGGCTATGAATCGATTTGGGTTGTAGTTGATCGGTTGACGAAAGTAGCTCATTTCATCCCAGTAAAGACCACTTACACCAGTGCTAAGTTGGCAAAGATATACATGACCAGGATTGTATGCTTACATGGAGTTCCGAGGAGTATAGTATCAGATAGAGGAACCCAGTTTACCTCAAAGTTCTGGAATCAGTTGCACGAAACTTTGGGAACCAGGCTAGAGTTCAGCACAACTTTTCATCCACAGACAGATGGACAGACCGAGAGAGAGTCAGGACCCCGATTCCAAGTCGCATCGATCTAGCCGGTAACACCTCATATCACATTGCGGCCTCACGCATGGTATCCCATGGGTGTCGCCTTACCATGGCCCGAGACCGTTTGCGCCTTTTGGCTCACGTATATGATAGTGTCGCTAGCATCCATATGACAGAGAACCCGGGCCGACATGGCTAGTCGTGAACCCAAAGCGGCACAGACCTATGGAGACAGGCATACATGAATCACACCGAGTATGTCGGTCATCAGCGAGTGAATCCGGGCTGTAGCACTGGGCTAACAGGACTCCGGGGAACCCGGGCTGTAGCAGGCTAGGCAGGACTCCGGATGTCACCGCGTGACATTTCCCCGAAGGGACAGACATAGGAACGACGTGAAACACATGCCGGCCAGTCAAGTGTCCTAAGCAGTAGTGCTGGGCTAGCAGGACTCCGGTGAACTGGGTTGTAGCGGACTACTATGGCTCGAGGAACACTAGACTACATTTCCCCATAAGAAAGGCTGCCAAGGATAAACAACTAGATTGTCGGATCCCACTCATACCAAGCATTTCAATCATACACACAATATGCCCGATATGAGTACATACAACATGGCATCACAACAAAACTCTACAACTCAAGTACTTTATTTAAAGGCTCCAGAGAGCCATACATAACAAGTTCATACAGGTAGGGGTCACATGACCCGACACTCAAGTCATACAATCATACAAGCACAAGCGGAAGCAACTAGTCTGAGTACAGACACTAGAAAGAAAGAAGGCTTCTCGAAGCCTGTCTATCTACGTAGGGCCCTCCCTGGCCAGGATCACCACCTGGGTGGCTAGTCACTCGTCGACATCAAGGTTTACGTAGAACCCATCGGAGGGGGCGGTGTTGTCGTTTGAAAATAGTAATTAAGCAAACATGAGTACAAAGGTACTCAGCAAGTCTTACAACAGAACCTACTATACATGCCCATTCTCAAGAAGGTGGTGGGGTTATTGCAGCAAGCCAGCTTTGACCCTTGGCTAAACTATCCTACGGAACTCCACTAGTAAAATAGTTTTCTCACACGAGTCCACTACTCACCAACACAATACTCCACCAGGGATCCTCCCTCGTCATCCTACGAGAGGGCCATCCTCGGTACTCATACTTATCTTGAGTCTTTTAGTAGTAACCATTAACTTGTCTATGAACTGTATAGGCAACCAAGTAGTCCTTTACCACGGACGCGGCTATTCGAATAGTTTATACCCTGTAGGGGTGTACCTCTTCATACACGCTTTCACCACTTACCGCCGTTTACATGACATGTACTCGGCAACCTTCAAGCGGAAGCCCAACGAGGGTGTCGGCCACGGCCTACCCAAACACTCAAGTCTCTAGTCCAGGTGTATCGCCTATCCAGGTTCCATCTGCAAGGAGTCCGGCTGAGGTTTCCACATACGGCCCCGAACGATGTGAACAGGGTTCCCAAGACACCAAACGGGTGACTCGGTACACCGTGCCACGGTGTATCTACCGCAACATAGCCCACCCCTAGGGTCAGCGCTACGCACGGCCGCCAACACATAACCTACAAACACCAGAAACTATTTGCAACTCCTGGACAAAGTACTAGGGTGATTAAGAAGCCGAGAGGGTCCATTGGTTTTGGGCCCAATGTACGGTAGTAACTGCATCTTAAATCACACATACAGATCTCAGTTCTTATGGACGGCCTCAATGAAACAACCCACCACGTACTCCTACATGGCCTCTCATCGATACCTTTACCAAAACATGCTCAACACATCCCTCACATTACCGACATAATCATTTCACTCTAGCCCATCACCCAGATGAACCAGACCTGACACAACTCTAAGCATAGCAGGCATAGCAAGGTAGGAATCACATACATGGCTCAATCAACTCCTACACATGCTAGTGGGTTTCATCTAGTTACTGTGGCAATGACAGGTCATGCAGAGGATAAGGGTTCAACTACCGTAGCACACAGCAGTTTGAATCGCGTTGTCTTAATGCAGTAACAAGAGTAGAAGCGAGAACATGGGTTTGTATCAGAATGATCAATGGTTGCTTGCCTGTTGTAGTGGTAGTAGGGTACTGCCCTTCAGACGGATACTCGGGGTTATCCTCGGAGGCAGAACCTACCACGAAAGACACACCAAACATAATCAACACATGGCAATATGCAACAATATGATGCATGCTATGACATGGCAAGATGAACGTGTCTTGGCCTAATGCAAGCTAAAACAGAAGGGGATGAACTCATTTGAATCAAAGATTCAAATGTTAGCTCATTAAACATAGCCTTATTAGTGTATTATCTTATTCTGCTTAAACAGCAAGGTTAACTTGTTTTGTCATGCATGAAACCATTACAGATGGATAGATTGAATTTTTCTGATCATTTTTCATATATAACTTGTTTGATTTGGAGCTATGGTTGATTTTCTATGATTTTTAGAAGTTTTGGCTATTTTATGTAATTTCCTATAAAAAAATAATTCCAGTAATTGAATTAATGCGTCAACATGACATAGACGTTAGCGGGTCAACTGGGTCGGCCAGGTCAAACCTGACTGGTGGGCCCTGTTTGTCAGTGACTCAGCTAATTAACAGAATTAAATTAACACTAATTAGCTGTCAGTGGGGCCTGGGCCCACATGTCAATGACTAAACTAATTAAAATTAGTTAAAACTAATCCTAAACTAATTAGCAGACCGGCCCCACCTATCCTAGACTCGGGGGGAGGGGTCAACCAGGGCCCACACAGGGTCAAACAGGGTCAACTCGCCGGCGTCTAGCCGCCGGCGAGGCCAGACGCGGCGGAGCAGCGTGGGATTTGCACTCCGGCGACCAAAAGGACGGTGGAGACTATCTACGTGATGCGGGGAGGAAGCCGCGTCGAGTGGTGGCAGTGGGTGGAGCTGGGGTGGCCGGAAACGTCGTCAGCGACGAGTTTGGCGGCGGCCGGAGCTCGGGTGAGGTCGAGCTAGTCACTAGGGGGCACGAGGAGGCGCGTGGATTGGTGCGTTGAGCTCCTGGAGGTGCGGTAGGACTAGTGGACAGGGTGGCGCGGCCATTGGGTGGCCGGAGCCTCGTCGGCGACGAGCTCCGCGGCGGTGCATGCGGGTGAGCTACGTGCGGTCGCTACGGGGCTCGAGAGAGAGAACGGAGAGGGTGGGGAGGTGGCTGAGCTCATGGGGGTCTCGTCGAGGCATTTGAAGAGGACGGGGATGAGCTGATGCGGCGGGGACGGCGAAGGGGATCTTCGGTGGCCGGAGTTGAGGACGAGCTCGGTGCAGCATCTCCGGGGCGAGCGAGCGCTCGGGGCTCGGCCTACTTGATGTAGTCGACGACGGCGGAGCTTCCTGGCATGAAGATGCAACGAATGGACGGCGGTGGCTGCGGTGGAGCTTGTCGACGGCGACGGCTGCACTTGGCAGGGAGATGGGGAGAGAGCCAGAGAGGGGGAGAGGCCACGGGGAGAGTGGGAAGAAAGAGAGGGAGACGTGGGGGTCGGCGTGGCACTCGCAGACGCCTCCAGGGCGTCGGCGGAAGCAGGAGGTGGCCGGCGTGTGGCCGCGGGCACCGGCCACGCACTCCTCGTCCTCCTGGCGAGAGGAGGAGGACTGGCAAGAGCCAGTCGACTGGGCCGAGCCAGGTGGGCTAGTGGGCTGCGCCAGGTAAGTCCCTGTTCTTTCTCTCCTTTCTATTTTTTTATTTATTTATTATTTCTGTAACTTCAGGGCTTTATTAAAAATGCCAGGGCATTACCATAAATCATAAAATTAATCATGACCACTGCTTAGAATATATCCAGTAGCAAACATTTTAGTTTATGATTATTTGAGCATTTAAAATATTTTATAGCATTTAAATGCCCAAATGCAAAAACCATAAGGATTAATCCAATGAACTTAGATGTCCTAGAAAAATGTGCACCATTTTTGTCAAAGGTTTTAACCCAAAACAAAAAGGGTGAGCTTTTTAGAAGGGCATTTCAGGTTCATTGAAAAAGTTTTTAGTAAACCCTAGTTGTTCCAGGGGGTGCTGGGGGTTCTGTCATCCCCATTTCAAATTTAAAAGGGATTTAAACATGATGCACACTCTAATGCTTGAATTAGCTAGGGTGTGACAGAGAGTCAATCAGATTTTGGAGGATATGCTGAGAGCTTGTGCGCTAGATTATGGATCTAGTTGGGACGACAATTTGCCATATGCAGAATTCTCTTACAACAACAGCTATCAATCCAGTTTAAAAATGGCCCCTTTCGAAGCCTTATACGGAAGGAGGTGCAGGACACCGTTGTCGTGGGATGAAGTTGGAGACTGCCAGTTGTTTGGACCTGATTTGATTAAGGAGTCTGAACAGAAGGTGAAGTTGATTCGCGATAGGCTTAAGGTAGCCTAGTCCAGGCAGAAAAGCTACGCAGATTCTAAACGCAAGGAGACAGTTTACGAAGTCGGAGACCGAGTTTATCTTCGAGTAACCCCACTTCGGGGAATAAAGCACTTTGGTGTTAAGGGAAAGTTAGCGCCACAATTTGTAGGACCATACGGAGTATTGGAACGTATGGGAGAAGTGGCCTACAAGTTGGAATTGCCCGAAGAATTTTCAGGAGTTCATGATGTGTTCCACGTTTCTCAGTTGAAGAAGTGGCACGCGGAGATGGCTGACATACCCTTGAGAGACACAGTGCCATTGGAAGCAATTCAGTTGGATAACAATTTGACCTATGAGGAGAAACCAGTTAAGATTCTCGAGTTTGCCAGCCGAGCCACCCGCAGCAAGGTTATCAAGTTTTGCAAAGTTCAGTGGAGCCACCACACGGAGGATGAAGCCACTTGGGAACGAGAGGAAGATTTGCTCAAGGACCACCCTCACCTATTTTCTAGCCAACCCGAATCTCGAGGGCAAGATTCATCTTAAGGGGGGTAGGTTTGTAACATCCCAAATTTTCAATTTGGAATGTTATACATTAGATCATCAATGCATATCATACTTTATTTGCTTTTGGTTTTGATCCTAGAAATTCTACGCAACTCAAGGACCCACGGAGAGAGTTGGGGATTTCGTTATTTTCATATTTGAGTTTTCTCAAATTTTGAGAATAGGATCATTTGGTTTTAATTATTTTATCATCAATTATTTCTATTACAAAACTATGAGAGAGGGAATAAAATGACTTTCCCAAAATAAAGAAATATTGAGGATTTAATAATAAAATCAAATAAGATTTTATTTCGGAGTTGTTCGATATTTTATTTGAATTTAGGAAAAATGCGTGTTTTTCAAAATTGCATTTAGGCCCCAAATAAATGTTCATCCTGTGCGACTTGATTTTAGAAGCCAGGGAAAATTTATTTCGGGATTTTTGGAGTCTGTTTAGTATTTCTTTTATTTGTTTTTCTGCGTGTTATTATTTTAAAAAAATGCGAACCGACTCCGGGCCGTACCCGAGCGGGACTCCGCCCGGGGGGCCTTTATAAGCCGCCTGACCCGAGCCGCCGAAGCCCATCAGCTGCTGCAGCCCGCCCCGCGCCCAAACCCTAGCCGCCGCCCCGCGCCTCGATCCGCGAGCCGCTGCCGCCTGGACCCGCGCCGCCGCCGCCCCCCTCCGTCGCCGCTACTGCCGCCGCCGCCCACCGCCGCCACCGACCGCACCCCGAGGTTGACCCCGCCGCCGTTTTTTTAGAAAAAACCGTTCGGTTTTTCCGTTGGTTTTTCGTCGGTTTTTTTAGTTTTCGTTTTTTTTAGATCGTTTTTTTCGGTTTAGGCTAATTAGTGAGTGTTCGCTCGTTCATTCATCTTAACGAACGTTCGTCGTTTTTCTTTTCTCGGATTAAATCCGCAATTTTTCTGATTGCGATTTCTGATCCGATTTTCGTTTTAGTATAACTTTTCGCTCGTTTATCGGAATCAGGCGATTCAAGCACCTGGAGTTTCTTCTCGAAACCCTCTATCCGTTTAACCAACTTAAACAAGTTTTTGCTTCTGTAAAATTTGACTTAGATCCAGATTAGTAGAACAAAGTTTGTTTCTTTCGCTGTTTGACTTTCGTTGCTTCGTTTGATTTGATTCTTTTGCAAACCGGAGTTCTTAAGTTGAACTTTCTGGTTATATATCTTATTTGAGTTTTACCTGTGCATTAGATGAATACTTATTGTGTGCTTGTTTGTTTGTCTGCGATAGAATACCCGGAGTGCGCCGCCTGTTACTTCGAATATCTAGGTTTCGCGGATCATCAGCAAGGCAAGTAACACTTTGATCATGCTTTCCAACTACCCAGTTTTATTGCATTAGATCAATTCTTACATATTGCATGATTAGGATCTAATTAAATTGTGGGTTTGGGAAGTAGATGAGGTAGTACCTATTACCTGTTGTATTATCAAACCTTTGGGTGTTACTTCTACGTTTGCCTATTATGCCATGCTATGCTAGTAGACGTGGATTGGGTGAGTGATATCCATGACAGATGTGAGTTTGTTAATTAATGGTTTATCTAAGGTGGCAACTTAAACACACATCTGGGTGGATTGAGGTACCTGGGTATTCCAGGATTGCCTGTTGTTTTTCTTTATGGACCGCCACCCAGGCCCAAAGGGATCATGAGATTTTCCATACTAGAAACTTCCATGTGCAGCCACAAGCTATTATGGGCTCTAGCATAGTTGATTAAGTCGTGCGAACTCTTACAGGGTAGACTAGCAGATGTAGGGGAAAGTAGGTGTAACGGTCTATCCATCGTAAGGTGCTAGCGCTTCTGAAAGACTATGTCTCGGTCATCCATCTTCTCAAACACCATGTAGTGCAAGAAACCAAACGGAGGCGATCGAGTCTTGTGGGGAAAAGTGCGCAAACCTCTGCAGAGTGTATAAACTAATCATGATTAGCCGTGTCCCGGTTATGGACATTTTGAGTATCTAGTACCTGGATTATCATGTGAATCTCAATATGTTACTCTAAAATTTAATTTTGTTGGGTTTTGTTTAATGATGATGCTTAATTGGGATTGAGAATGCTGTCAACCATTCTCAATGTTTAACAACTACCATGATAGTTAAATAAAATTTATTCCTTTGCAGTAGGGAAAAATTGGCTTTACGCAAAACTGTAACCATAGAGCTTTCCACCAGCCAAATATGCATATAGAATAGCCTGTTTCATTCCATTACTCTCTATGTGTTACTTTGCCAGCATATTCCATGTGCTGACCCGTTTCGGGCTGGAACGTTAATGTTGCAGACTTTTTAGACGATGATTAAGGAGTTTTTAGGTCGTGGTTCTATACTCAGTGATGCTGTTGGAGTTGATGGACTCACTTATCTTCCATGTCTTCCGCTGTTATCATTATTAGATGGCCTTAAGCCATACTTATTGTAATAAGCTCTCATTTGAGACATTCGATGTAATAAGTGTGTGATTGCTACTCTGTTATAAATCCTTCAAGTACTGTGTGGTGTCAGCATTACTGATCCAGGGATGACACCGGAGCACAGAGATTGGACCGTTTGAGGTCTGGTCACTACAATCGCCAGTACTTCTAGTGGAGAAGAAGGATGGATCGTTAAGGATGGTTGTTGATTATTGAGGATTGAATGAAGTAACCATCAAGAACAAGTACCCACTACCAATGATCAATGATCTGTTTGATCGATTGCAAGGAGCTAAGGTATTTTCCAAGATCGATCTGCAATCAGGATACCGCCAGTTGAAGATTCGAGAACATGATATACCCAAGACGGCTTTTACCACCAGGTATGGGCTGTACGAGTATACCGTTATGTCATTTGGTTTGACTAGCGCACCTGCATTTTTATGAATATGATGAACAAAGTGTTTATGGAGTTCTTGGATAAGTTCGTCGTAGTGTTCATTGATGATATCCTGGTTTACTCGAAAAATGAAGAGGAGGATAAGGAGCATTTGCATTTGGTTCTTGGGAAGCTCAGAGAACATCAATTATATGCCAAATTTAGCAAATGTGAGTTTTGGTTGAAAGAAGTTGGATTTCTCGGACACATTATATCCGGAGAAGGTATAGCAGTAGATCCCACTAAAGTTGATACTATGACCAAGTGGGAAGCGCCAACAATAGTTGGAGAGATCCGGAGTTTTCTTGGACTCACAGGATACTACCGGAGGTTTATTGAGAATTTCTCAAAGATTGCGAAGCCTATGACGGAGTTGTTGAAGAAGGATACCAAGTTCAAATGGACTGAGGAATGTGAGGCTAGTTTTCAGGAGTTGAAGAAACGTTTGGTTACCTCACCAGTGTTGATTTTGCCAGACCAGACCAAGGATTATGAGGTGTATTGTGACGCTTCACATCGAGGACTTGGAGCAGTGCTTATGCAGGAAGGAAGAGTTGTTTCATATGCCTCACGACAGCTTAAGCCCCATGAGTTGAATGATGCTACGCATGATTTGGAGTTAGCAGCCGTAGTGCATGCACTGAAGACTTGGAGACATTTTCTGATTGGAAACCATTGGGAGGTGTACACGAATCATAAGAGTTTGAAGTAATTTTCACATAGAAGGAGTTGAATCTCAGACAAAGGAGATGGTTGGAGCTCATCAAGGATTATGATATGAAATTGCATTATCACCCCGGAAAGGCTAACGTAGTAGCTGACGCATTGAGCCGTAAGAGCCATGTCAACACCTTAATGACGGGAGATTTACCAAGGTAGTTAGCCGAAAATCTTCGAGAGCTATGTTTGGAAATAGCCCCGAAAGGCTATGTAGCAGCATTGGAGATTCAGTCTATGTTGATGGATAAGATCCGAGAAGCTCAAAAGACTGACAAGGAGATTGCCTCTATTAAGGAGAAACTGAGCAAAGGAAAAGCTAAGGGATTTTGTGATGACGAGCATGATACCTTATGGTTTGAAGACCGTGTTTATGTGCCAAATGATCCGGAGATCAGGAAGTTAATTTTACAAGAGGCCCATGATTCACCGTATTCGATTCACCCAGGAAATACCAAGATGTATTTGGATTTGAAGGATATTTTCTGGTGGACCGTAATGAAGAAGGATATTGTGGAATATGTAGCAGTTTGTGATGTATGTCAGAGAGTAAAGGCAGAGCATCAGAAGCCAGCCGGATTGCTACAGCCATTGCCGATACCCGAATGGAAGTAGGATAAGTTAGGCATGGATTTTATTACAAGATTTCCCAGAACACGTTCAGGCTATGACTCGATATGGGTTGTAGTCGATCGTTTGACAAAGGTAGCTCATTTCATTCCAGTGAACACTACCTATACCAGTGCAAAGTTGGCAAAGATATACATGACTAGAATCGTTTGTCTGCATGGAGTTCCAAGGAGCATAGTATCAGATAGAGGAACCCAGTTTACCTCAAAGTTCTGGAATCAGTTGCATGAAACTTTGGGAACCAGACTGGAGTTTAGCACAGCTTTCCACCCGCAGACAGATGGACAGACTGAGAGAGTCAATCAGATTTTGGAGGATATGCTAAGAGCTTGTGCGCTAGATTACTGATCTAGTTGGGACAAGAATTTGCCGTATGCAGAGTTCTCTTACAACAACAGCTATCAATCCAGTTTGAAGATGGCCCCTTTCGAAGCCTTGTACGGAAGGAGGTACAGGACCCCATTGTCCTGGGATGAAGTTGGAGACCGCCAGTTGTTTGGACCGGATCTGATAAAGGAATCTGAACAGAAAGTGAAATTAATTCGCGACAGGCTGAAGGTAGCTCAATCCAGGCAGAAGAGTTATGCCGATTCTAAACGCAAGGAGACAGTTTACGAAGTCAGAGACCGAGTTTACCTTCGAGTATCACCACTTCGAGGAGTAAAGCGCTTTGGAGTTAAGGGAAAGTTAGCGCCATGTTTTGTAGGCCCATACAAAGTTTTGGAACGTATGGGAGAAGTAGCCTACAGGTTGGAATTACCTGAAGGATTGTCGGGAGTTCACGACGTGTTCCACGTATCCCAGTTGAAGAACTGCCACGCAGAGATGGCTGACATACCGCTGAGAGATACGGTACCACTGGAAGCAATTCACTTGGACAATGATTTGACCTATGAGGAGAAACCAGTAAAGATTCTAGAGTATGCCACTCGAGTCACCCGCAGCAAGGTTATCAAGTTTTGGAAGGTTCAGTGGAGCCACCACACGGAGGATGAAGCCACTTGGGAACGAGAGGAAGATTTGCTGAAGGACCACCCTCACCTATTTTCTAGCCAACCCGAATCTCGAGGGCGAGATTCATCTTAAGGGGGGTAGGTTTGTAACATCCCAAATTTTCAATTTGGAATGTTATACACTAGATCATCATTGCATATCATATTTATTGCATTTTGGTTGATCCTAGAAATTTCACGCAACTCAAGGACCCTCGGAGAGAGTTGGGGATTTCGTTATTTTCATATTTGAGTTGTCTCAAATTTTGAAAATAGGATCATTTGATTTTATTTATTTTATCTTCAATTATTTCTATTACAAAAATATGAGAGAGGGAATAAAATGACTTTCCCAAAATAAAGAAATATTGAGGATTTAATAAAAAATCAAATACGATTTTATTTTGGTTTTATTTGCTATTTTATTTGAATTTAGGAAAAATGCGCATTTTTCAAAATTGCATTTAGTCCCCAAATAAATGTTCATCTTGTGCGGCTTGATTTTAGAAGCCGGGGAAAATTTATTTCGGGATTTTTGGAGTCCGTTTAGTATTCCTTTTGTTTTTTCTCTGAGCGTAACTATTTAAAAAAACGCAACCGACCTACGGGCCGTGTCCGACCCAAACACTAGGCCCGTCCAGGCTTTATAAGCCGGGGAGCCCAGCCCGGGACCTCCCAAACCCTAGCGCCCAGCCCCCGCCGCCCTAGCGCCGCCGCCCCGCGTCGCTGCCGACCGCCGCCGCCGCCGGACCACCGCTGCCGCCCGCCGGATTAGTCGCCGGAGTTGCCGAAGGTAGTTTTTCTAGTCACCGGAGTTGCCGGAGGTAGTTTTTTTTAGTCGCCGGTTTTTCCCGAAAAACCGTTCGGTCTTCCGACGGTTTTGCTCGTTTTTTTAGTTTCGGTTTTTCTTTTAATAAATCGGTTTTCCGATTTATTTAAATAGCGAGCGTTCATCCGTTCGTTCGTTCTAGCGAACGTTCGTCGTTTTTCTTTTTCTCGGATTAAATCCGCGACTTTTCTGATCGCGATTTCTGATCCGATTTTCGTTTTAGTCTAACTCTTCGCTCGTTTATCGGAATGAGGCGATTCAAGCGCCTGGAGTTTCGTCTCAAAACCGTCTCTCCGATTAACCAAGTTAAACAAGTTTTTCCACTGTAAAAATTTCCTTAGATCTAGAATAGTAAACGAAGCCTGTTTCTTTTGCCGTTTGTCTTTCGTTGCTTCGTTCGATTTGACTCTTTTTGCCAACCAGAGTTCTTAAGTTGAACTTTCTGGTTAGATCTATTATTTGAGTTTTACCTGTGCATTAGTTGAGTACTTATTGTATGCTTGTTTGTTTGCGATAGAGTACCCGGAGTGCGCCGCTTGCTACTTCGAATCGCTAGGTTTCCCGGATCATCAGCAAGGCAAGTAACACTTTGATCATGCTTTCCCACTACCCAGTTTTATTGCGTTAGATCAATCCTCACACATTGCATGATTAGGATCTAATTAAATTGTGGGTTTTGGAAGTAGTTGAGGTAGTACCTATTACCTGTTTATTATCAAACCTTTGGGAGTTACTTCTATGTTTGCTTAATATGCCATGCTATGCTAGTAGATGTGGATTGGGTGAGTGTATCCATGACAGATGTGAGATTGTTAATTAATGGTTTACTTAAGGTGGCAACTTAAACACACATCTGGGTGGATTGAGGTACCTGGGTATTCCAGGATTGCCTGTTTTCTTTATGGACCGCCACCCAAGCTCAAAGGGATCATGACATTATTCATGCTAGAAACTTCCGTTTGCAGCCACAAGCTATTATGGGCTCTAGCATAGTTGATTAAGTTGTGCAAACTCTTACAGTGGTAGACGAGCAGATGTAGTGGAAAGTAGGTGTAACGGTCTACCCGATCGTAAGGTGCTAGCGCTTCTGAAAGAATATGTCTCGGTCATCCGTCTTCTCAAACACCATGTAGTGCGAGAAACCAAACGGAGGCGATCGAGTCTTATGGGGAAAAGTGAGCAAACCTCTGCAGAGTGTATAAACTAATCATGATTAGTCGTGTCCCCGGTTATGGACATCTTGAGTATCTAGTACCTGGATTATCATGTGCATCTCAACATGTTACTCTAAAATTAATTTTGCTGGGTTTGTTTAATGATGATGCTTAATTGGGATTGAGAATGCTGTCAACCATTCTCAATGTTTAACAACTACCATGATAGTTAAATAAAATTTATTCCTTTGAAGTAGGGAAAAATTGGCTTTACACAAAACTGTAACCATAGAGCTTTCCACTAGCCAAATATGCATATAGAATAGCTGTTTCATTCCATTACTCTCTATGTGTTACTTTGGCAGCATATTCCATGTGCTGACCCGTTTCGGGCTGCAACGTTTATGTTGCAGACTTTTCAGACGATGATTAAGGAGTTTTTAGGTCATGGTTCTATACTCAGTGATGCCGTTGGAGTTGATGGACTCACTTATCTTCCAAGCCTTCCGATGTTATCGTTATTAGATGGCCTTAAGCCATATTTATTGTAACAAGTTCTCTTTTGAGACACTCGGTGTAATAAGTGTGTGATTGCTACTCTGTTATAAATCCTTCATGTACTGTGTGGTGTCAGCATTACTGATCCAGGGATGACACCGGAGCACAGAGATTGGACCGTTTGAGGTCTGGTCGCTACATATTTGTAATTTAATCTGAAATTATAAAAACAGCAAGGTAACTAATGATAAAAGTGAGCATAAACGGTATTGCAATGATAGGAAACAAGGCCTAGTTCATACTTTCACTAGTGCAAGTCCTCAACAATAATACATAAATTGGATCACATAACTATCCCTCACATGCAACAAAGAGAAGAGTCACTCCAAAGTCACTAATAGCGGAGAACGAACGAAGAGATTATGGTAGGGTACGAAACCACCTCAAAGTTATTCCTTCCAATCAATCCGTTGGGCTATTCCTATAAGTGTCACAAACTGCCCTAGAGTTCGTACGAGAATAACACCTTAAGACACAAATCAACCAAAACCCTAATGTCACCTAGATACTCCAATGTCACCTCAAGTATCCGTGGGTATGATTATACGATATGCATCACACAATCTCAGATTCATCTATTCAACCAACACAAAGGACCTCAAAGAGTGCCCCAAAGTTCTACCGGGGAATCACGACGAAAACGCATGGCAACCCCTATGCATAGGTTCATGGGCGGAACCCGCAAGTTGATCAACCAAACATACATCAAGTGAATCACGTGATATCCCATTGTCACCACAGATATTCACGGCAAGACATACATCAAGTGTTTTCAAATCTTTAAAGACTCAATCTGATAAGATAACCTCAAAGGGGAAACTCAATCCATTACAAGAGAGTAGAGGGGGGGAGAAAACATCATAGGATCCAAATATAATAGCAAAGCTCGCGATACATCAAGATCGTATCATCTCAAGAACACGAGAGGGAGAGATCAAACACATAGCTACGGGTACATACCCTCAGCCCCGAGGGAGAACTACTCCCTCCTCGTCATGGAGAGCACCTGGATGATGAAGATGGCCACCGGAGAAGGATTGCCCCCTCCGGCAGGGTGCCGGAACGGGTCTAGATTGGTTTTCGGTGGCTACAGAGGTTTCTGGCGGCGGAACCCCCGATCTATTCTCTGTTTTGGAAGTTTTAGGGTACGTGAGTGTATATGGGTGCATGAAGTACGTCAGTGGAGCTTCGGGGGCCCCACAAGGCAGGGGGCGCGCCCTAGGGGGGCGCCCCCCACCCTCATGAGCACCTCCCTTGGCTCCTGACGTGGGGTCCAAGTCCATCCGATAGTTTCCTTCCAAAAATAACTTCTCAAGTTGATTTTGTTCCGTTTTGACTCCGTTTGATATTCCTTTTCTTCGAAACACTGAAATAGGCAAAAAAACAGCAATTCTGGGCTGGGCCTCCGGTTAATAGGTTAGTCCCAAAAATAATATAAAAGTGGATAATAAAGCCCAATATTGCCCAAAACAGTTGATAACATAGCATGGAGTAATCAAAAATTATAGATACGTTGGAGACGTATCAAGCATCCCCAAGCTTAATTCCTGCTCGTCCTCGAGTAGGTATATGATAAAAACAGAAATTTTGATGCGGAGTGCTACTTGGCATAATTTCAGTATAATTCTTCTTAATTGTGGTATGAATATTCAGATGCGAAAGATTCAAGACAAAAGTTCATATTGACATAAAAATGACAATACTTCAAGCATACTAACTAAGCAATTATGTCTTGTCAAAATAATATGGCGAAAGAAAGTTCATCCCTACAAAATCATATAGTTTAGTCATGTTTCATTTTCGTCACACAAGAATGCTCTCATCATGCACAACCCCGATGACAAGCCAAGCAATTGTTTCATACTTTAGTAAGCTCAAACCTATAAACTTTCACGCAATACATGAGCGCGAGCCATGGATATAGCACTATGGGTGGAATAGAATATAATGAGGGGGCTTATGTGGAGAAGACAAAAAGGAGAAAGTCTCACATCAACGAGGCTAATCAATGGGCTACGGAGATGCCCACCAATTGATGTTAATGCAAGGAGTAGGGATTGCCATGCAACGGATGCACTAGAGCTATAAATGTATGAAAGCTCAACAAAAGAAACTAAGTGGGTGTGCATCCAACTTGCTTGCTCACGAAGACCTAGGGCACTTGAGGAGGCCCATTGTTGGAATATACAAGCCAAGTTCTATAATGAAAAATTCCCACTAGTATATGAAAGTGATAACATGAGAGACTCTCTACTATGAACATCATGATGCTACTTTGAAGCACAAGTGTGGTAAAAGGATAGTAACATTGTCCCTTCTCTCTTTTTCTCTCATTTTTTGGGCCTTTTTTATGGCCTTTCTCTTTTTTTGGGCCTTCTTTTTTTTATGGCCTTTCTTTTTTTTATTCCTCACTTGGGACAATGCTCTAATAATGATGATCATCACACTTATATTTATTTACAACTCAATGATTACAACTCGATACTAGAACAAAGATGACTCTATATGAATGCCTCCGGCGGTGTACCGGGATATGCAATGAACCAAGAGTGACATGTATGAAAGAATTATGAACGGTGGCTTTGCCACAAATACTATGTCAACTACATGATCATGCTAAGCAATATGACAATGATGAATGTGTCATGATGGACGGAATGATGGAAAGTTGCATGGCAATATATCTTGGAATGGCTATGGAAATGCCATAATAGGTAGGTATGGTGGCTGTTTTGAGGAAGATATAAGGAGGTTTATGTGTGACAGAGTGTATCATATCACGGGGTTTGGATGCACCGGCGAAGTTTGCACCAACTCTCAATGTGAGAAAGGGCAATGCACGGTACCGAAGAGGCTAGCAAGGATGGAAGGGTGAGAGTGTGTATAATCCATGGACTCAACATTAGTCATAAAGAACTCACATACTTATTGCAAAAATCTACAAGTCATCAAAAACCTCGGCACTACGCGCATGCTCCTAGGGGGATAGATTGGTAGGAAAAGACCATGGCTCATCCCCGACCGCCACTCATAAGGAGGACAATCAAATAACACCTCATGTTTCAAATTTGTTACACAGTGTTTACCATACGAGCATGCTACGGGACTTGTAAACTTCAGCACAAGCATTTCTCAATTCCACAACTACTCAACTAGCACGACTTTGATATTATTAACTCCATATCTCAAAACAATCATCGAGCATCAAACTTCTCTTAGTATTCAATACTCTATATGAAAGTTTTTACTAATCTTGTATACCTAGAATATTAGGATTTTAAGCAAATTACCATGCTATTTAAGACTCTCAAAATAATCTAAGTGAACCATGAGAGTTCATCTATTTCTTCAAAATAAAACTACCACCATGCTCTAAAAGATATAAGTGAAGCACTAGAGCAAACGACAAACTACTCCGAAAGATATAAGTGAAGATCAATGAATAGTCAAATAATTATGCAACTATGTGAAGACTCTCTAACATTTAAGAATTTCAGATATTGGTAATTTATTCAAACAGCAAGCAAAGCAAAATAAAATGACATCTAAGAATAGCAAACATCATGTGAAGAAGCAAAAACTTAGGATCAACCGATACTAACCGATAGTTGTTGAAGAAGAAAGGTGGGATGCCAACCGGGGCATCCCCAAGATTAGATGCTTGAGACTTCTTGAAATATTATCTTGGGATGCCTTGGGCATCCCCAAGCTTGAGCTTTTGTTTCTCCTTAATTCCTCTCATATCATGGTCTTCCTAAATCTCAAAAGCTTCATCCACACAAAACTCAACAAGGACTCGTGAGATAAGTTAGTATAAACCATTGCCAAAACCTTATCATACTATACCGTATCAAATCACTAAAATTATTATTCAACATTGCATACTAAATTTCTATGCATATTTAATAGTCTATCCTCAAATAGAACCATTAAAGAAGCAAACAATGCAAAAATAACAGCAATCTGCCTAAACAGGACAGTCTGTAAAGAATGCAGAAACATCCATACTTCCCTAGCTCCAAAAATTATGAAATAAAATTCCCACTGTAGTAAATTTATCAGATCTTAATATTCAAAAGGTTTCAACATTTTATGACATTCTGACTTTTCTAGGGAATTATTGCCACATCGGTAAACTTTCTGTTTTCAAACAGCAACACGTGGACTTCTAAAATAGGCATAGTAAAGGCTATCAATGCCACTTTTATTGAAATAAAAGATGAAAAACATTGTTATAATAACAGCAAGAAAATCCTAACAAAATAAATTGACGCTCCAAGCAAAACACATATCATGTGGTAAATAAAAATATAGCTCCAAGTAAAGTTACCGATGAACGAAGACGAAAGAGGGGATGCCTTCCGGGGCATCCCCAAGCTTAGGCTTTTGTTTGTCCTTTAATATTTCCTTGGGGTGCCTTGGGCATCCCCAAGCTTAGGCTCTTGCCACTCCTTGTTCCATAATCCATCAAATCTTTACACAAAACTTGAAAACTTCACAACACAAAACTTAAAGTAGAAAATCTCGTGAGCTCCGTTAGCGAAAGAAAACAAAAGACCACTTCAAGGTACTATAATGAACTCATTCTTTATTTATATGGGTGTTATACCTACTGTATTCCAACTTATTTATGGTTTATAAACTATTTTACTAGCCATAGATTCATCAAAATAAGCAAACAACACACGAAAAACAGAATCTGTCAAAAACAGAACAGTCTGTAGTAATCTGTAGCTAGCGCAAGATATGGAACCCCAAAAATTCTAAAATAAATTTCTGGACGTGAGTAATTTATCTATTAATGATCTGAAAAAAAGAATTAACTAAATATCACTCTCCAATAAAAAATGGCAGCTAATCTCGTGAGCGCTAAAGTTTTTGTTTTTTACAGCAAGATCAACAAGACTTTCCCCAAGTCTTCCCAAAGGTTCTACTTGGCACAAACACTAATTAAACACATAAAACCACATCTAAACAGAGGATAGATGAATTATTTATTACTAAACAGGAACAAAAAGCAAGGAACCAAAATAAAGTTGGGTTACCTCCCAACAAGCGCTATCGTTTAACGCCCCTAGCTAGGCATGATGATTTCAATGATGCTCACATAAAGGATAAGAATTGAAACATAAAGAGAGCATAATGAAGCATATTGCTAACACATTTTAAGTCTAACCCACTTCCTATGGGATTTTGTGAGCAAACAACTTGTGGGAACAAGAATCAACTTGCATAGGAAGGTAAAACAAGCATAACTTCAAAACTTTAAGCACATAGAGAGGAAACTTGATATTATTGCAATTCCTACACGCATATATTCCTCCCTCATAAGAATTTTCAGTAGCATCATGAATGAATTCAACAATATAACCATCACATAAAGCATTCCTTTCATGATCTACAAGCATAGAAATTTCACTACTCTCCACATAAGCAAAATTCTTCTCATGAATAATAGTGGGAGCAAACTCAACAAAATAACTATCATGTGATTGAAAATTAAGATCAAGATGACAAGTTTCATGGTTATCATTATTCTTTAAAGCATACGTGTCATCACAATAATCATCATAGATAGGAGGCATGCTTTCATCATAATAAATTTGCTCATCAAAACTTGGGGAACAAAAAATATCATCTTCATCAAACATAGCTTCCCCAAGCTTGTGGCTTTGCATATAATTAGCATCATGGATATTCAAGGAATTCATACTAACAACATCGCAATCATGCTCATCATTCAAATATTTAGTGCCAAACATTTTATAGATTTCTTCTTCTAGCACTTGAGCACAATTATCCTTTCCATCATACTCAAGAAAGATATTAAAAAGGTGAAGCGTATGAGACAAACTCAATTCCATTTTTTATAGTTTTATTTTATAAACTAAACTAGTGATAAAACAAGAAACTAAAAGACTCGATTGCAAGATCTAAAGATATACCTTCAAGCACTCACCTCCCCTGCAACGGCTCCAGAAAAGAGCTTGATGTCTACTACACAACCTTCTTCTTGTAGACGTTATTGGGCGTCCAAGTGCAGAGGTTTGTAGGACAATAGCAAATTTCCCTCAAGTGGATGACCTAAGGTTTATCAATCCGTAGGAGGCGCAGGATGAAGATGGTCTCTCTCAAGCAACCCTGCAACCAAATAACAAAGAGTCTCTTGTGTCCCCAACACACCCAATACAAATGTAAATTGTATAGGTGCACTAGTTCAGCGAAGAGATGGTGATACAAGTGGTATATGGATAGTAGATAAAGGTATTTGTAATCTGAAATTATAAAAACAGCAAGGTAACTAATGATAAAAGTGAGCGTAAACGGTATTGCAATGCTAGGAAACAAGGCCTAGGGTTCATACTTTCACTAGTGCAAGTCCTCTCAACAATAATAACATAATTGGATCACATAACTATCCCTCAACATGCAACAAAGAGTCACTCCAAAGTCATTAATAGAGAAGAACGAACGAAGAGATTATGGTAGGGTACGAAACCACCTCAAAGTTATTCTTTCCAATCAATCCGTTGGGCTATTCCTATAAGTGTCACAAACAGCCCTGGAGTTCGTACTAGAATAACACCTTAAGACACAAATCAACCAAAACCCTAGTGTCACCTAGATACTCCAATGTCACCTCAAGTATCCGTGGATATGATTATACGATATGCATCACACAATCTCAGATTCATCTATTCAACCAACACAAAGGACCTCAAAGAGTGCCCCAAAGTTCTACTGGAGAATCATGACGAAAACGTGTGCCAACCCCTATCCATAGGTTCATGGGCGGAACCCGCAAGTTGATCACCAAAACATACATCAAGTGAATCACGTGATATCCCATTGTCACCACAGATATTCACGGCAAGACATACATCAAGTGTTCTCAAATCTTTAAAGACTCAATCCGATAAGATAACCTCAAAGGGGAAACTCAATCCATTACAAGAGAGTAGAGGGGGGAGAAAACATCATAGGATCCAAATATAATAGCAAAGCTCGTGATACATCAAGATCGTATCATCTCAAGAACACGAGAGAGAGAGAGAGAGATCAAACACATAGCTATAGGTACATACCCTCAGCCCCGAGGGAGAACTACTCCCTCCTCGTCATGGAGAGCACCGGGATGATGAAGATGGCCACCGGAGAAGGATTGCCCCCTCCAGCAGGGTGCCAGAATGGGTCTAGATTGGTTTTCGGTGGCTACAGAGGTTTTTGGTGGCGGAACTCCCGATCTATTCTCTGTTTTGGAAGTTTTAGGGTACGTGAGTATATATGGGTGCAGGAAGTACGTCGGTGGAGCTTCGGGGGCCCCACGAGGCAGGGGGCGCGCCCCCACCCTCATGAGCACCTCCCTTGGCTCCTGACGTGGGGTCCAAGTCCATCCGGTAGCTTTCCTTCCAAAAATAACTTCTCCAGTTGATTTCGTTCCGTTTCGACTCCGTTTGATATTCCTTTTCTTCGAAACACTAAAATAGGCAAAAAAAAACAGCAATTCTGGGCTGGGCCTCCGGTTAATAGGTTAGTCCCTAAAATAATATAAAAGTGGATAATAAAGCCCAATATTGCCCAAAACAGTAGATAACATAGCATGGAGCAATCAAAAATTATAGATACGTCGGAGACGTATCAAATACTTAGCACATGCAGCATCACCAATGTCCATCATCTCCATTGCCATCTCATAAATTTCGATCGAAGCTTCAAGGGGCTGATCTGCTGGGTAGTTAGGCACCTTACGAGGACACTTGAAATCCTTGGGCAAACGCTCGTTATGCATAGCCGGCACTAGACATGGCACACCCATGGTTCTAGAGGTCATGCCTGCCTCCACTGAAGCTGACAGATAAACTGGAGAATATTGATGAGCTGCTTGCTAAGACGCCAGCTCGGCCTCCCGACACGCTCTGCCCTGATCAACTCAAGTATGAGCATTGGTACCACCACACACCGGGTCATGTCCACGAGGTTGGTTACGACATTGTTCACTGCTTGAAACCTTTGGTGAGTCAATGTGCCTGCTATAACTCCGGCTTGGACGAGGGGTTGAGTGAACCCGCTCGCGACTATAAGAATAAGCCGCCTGTTGAGCCACAGTGGTCTGAAGAAGCTCTCTGGCCCTCCGTGTCTCCATCACCATTGGAGATTCGCCTTCAACTGGTAGAGTCGCCAATCGCGTTGCCGCAGCAATCATATTGTCCAAAGGGTTAGAATAATGACCCGGAGGCATCGGAACATATTGAGGCGGACTGTTATTCAAACGTGGCGGGTCCACCGCACGTGGTTGAACAGGTGCTCCATTCCCAGGTGCTTCGACCGCCCGGTTCACCACCGGCGGGTCATTGGTTCCTACTCGAGGTGTGTTGAAGAGGTTCCTTGGCTCATAAACCGGGGGTAGATGACTCTAATGTCTCCTCCTCATGATCTTGTTTGAAGCGTTCTAATCCAACGTGAGCCGGAAAGACTCTGCCTGAATCCGTTGTGGCTGGGCATCCAAAATAGCCCGCTCTGCAGCCATCCTAGTGTTCTCAGCAGCTAGCTCTTCCTTGGCTTGAGCTATCTCATCACACAGCCTTGCCACATCCACCTTGTGTTGTTCCTGGTTGTCCGAGGTTACCTCCACCCCCACCAGAGTTGCCAAGGCCTCCACCAATTCTGTCAAAGCTTGAGCCGGCGGGCGTGCAGTGCCACCAGCACCAGCCGTCGCTGCAACAGCCGAGCTAGAGGTCATAGCCGTGGCGGCTGTTGAAATGAGTGCCGGCTATGCACCGTCCATGAAGATCGCAACCCTATTTGGTGGCTCATAGGGGTCCGGAATACTGTCGCCATCAAAACAGCCCCCAAGTCGGGCATCTTGCAATTGATACATTGAATCGGTCTCACCGGTGGACGACTCATCATCAAAGTAGATGACTGTCTCACCACCAGACACAGATCCTTCTCCAATTTCCACCCCATGGGTGAAACCAACAAAGGCACGCTTCACGGCGGGCTGAACCTGGGCGGGTCGTGCACGCTGAGCCATCTCAATGATGTCGGTGAAGATGTCCGGCTCAGGGCCCGGTTCACTGATCTTACCGATGAAGACGTGGATTCCGCCGAAGGGGACCCGGTACCCATACTCGATTGAGCCGGCCTCGGGGCCCTAACCTGCATCATCGATGTAGAGCTTGCCGCGATGACTCTTGGTCATCCGGCCCACAATGTATCCCTTGATCCCTTCGGAGCTGCCCTTCAAGAACTCGAAACCACCGTGTGCTGGCCCCACGGTGGGCGCCAACTATCATGGAATTGTCACGGCAGATGTCCTAGCAGAAGGACTTAGTCGTGGAGCCATCACAGCTAGGTTAGCTTAAAGGGGTTAAACGGGACAAAGGACACAGAGAGTTTATATTGGTTCGGCCCCTTGCGGTGAAGGTAAAGGCCAACTACAGTTTGGGATTGTATTGCTAGGGTTTCGATTACCAGGGAGCGAATACGCTTGACCTAGTTTTTGATCTCTTGTTTCTTGCCCTAAATCGCCGCTGGGTTGTCCCTTTATATACACAGGTTGACGCCCAGTGGCTCACGGAGTCCCGGCCGGCTCATACACAACGTGTCCGGCTCGGTGACTAACTATGCATTCCTTACAACACAAGGCATACATACATGGCGGTTCATCCTCCCAGACCTTAAGTCTCCTCTGGGTCTTGGGCCGTCAATGGGCTCATATGTTCCACCATCTTCATTGGTAAACCGCCAGTGGTATGACCCGGCCCCTTTTGGGCGGTTCATACCCAATAGTCATATCCCCAACACCGTAGGTCTTCTGGCCTCCTCTCCAAGTCTCCTGGGTGTCTTCTGGTCCAGGAAAAATCACTGTAAAGTTTTACTCCGTTTGGACTCCGTTTGATATTCCTTTTATGCAAAACTCAAAAACAAGGAAAAAAACAAAAACTGGCACTAGGCCCTAGGCTCTAGGTTAATAAGTTAGTCCCAAAAAATAATATTAAATAGCATATTAATGCATATAAAACATCCAAAACAGATAATATAATAGCATGGAACAATAAAAATTATAGATACGTTGGAAACGTATCAAGCATCCCCAAGCTTTATTCCTGCTTGTCCTCGAGTAGGTAAATGATGAAAACGGTATTTTTGATGTGGAATGCTACCTACATATTTATCCATGTAATCTTCTTTATTGTGGCATGAATATTCAGATCCATAAGATTCAAAACAGAATTTAATATTGACATAAAAACAATAATACTTCAAGCATACTAATAAAGCAATTGTGTCTTCTCAAAATAACATCGCAAAATAAAGTTATCCCTACAAAATCATATAGTCTGGCTATGCTCCATCTTCGTCACACAAAGTATTTCATCATGCACAACCCGGATGACAAGCCAAGCAATTGTTTCACACTTTAGTATTCTCAAACTTTTTCAACTTTCACGCAATACATGAGCGTGAGCCATGGATATAACACTATAGGTGGAATAGAATATGGTTGTTGTTGGAGAGGACAAAAAGAAGGAGAAAGTCTCACATCAACTAGGTGTATCAATGGGCTATGGAGATTCCCATCAATAGATATCAATGTGAGTGAGTAGGGGTTGCCATGCAACTGATGCACTAGAGCTATAAGTTTATGAAAGCTCAAAAAGAAACTAAGTGGGTGTGCATCCAACTCGCTTGCTCATGAAGACCTAGGGCAATTTGAGGAAGCCCATCATTGGAATATACAAGCCAAGTTCTATAATGAAAACTTCCCACTAGTATATGAAAGTGACAAAATAGGAGACTCTCTATCATAAAGAACATGGTGCTACTTTCAAGAACAAGGGTGGAAAAAGGATAGTAACATTGTCCCTTCTCTCTTTTCTCTCATTTTTTGGTGGGATTCTTTGGCCTCTTTTCTTTTATTTGGGCTTCTTTGGCCTCTTTTATTTTTTATAAAGTCCGAAGACTCATCCCAACTTGTGAGGGAATCATAGCTTCCATCATCCTTTACTCACATGGGACAATGCTCTAATAATGATGATCATAACACTTCTATTTACTTACAACTCGATACTAGAACAAAATATGACTATATGAATGCCTCTAGTGGTATACCGGGATGTGCAATGATCAAGGGTGACATGTATAAAAATTATGAACGGTGGTGTCGGTGTACAAAAAGAGGGGTACACTTTTTGTACCCCTATAACTGTGCACGGGCAGTCTGAACCACGGGCACCACCACACTGAGCAAGGCAAGGGGGGTGAGCCAAGGTAAGCCCGAAGCTCAGGAGAAGCAGAACGACGCCAAGACCAAGACCACAAAGAGCAAAGGGGACGGAACGCCCCCCCGGCAAGATCCTTGCCGGGAGGCGGTTTTAGCAAACCCGGCAAGACCCTTGCCGTGGCAGCTCACCCCACACCTACGGAGTGAGTCACCCTTGAGTCCACTGCCCCCATGGGGCAAGGATTCAGGAGACATCCCCGTGGTGGCATGCAGATCTTTGTGAAGACATTCAAGATTAGATACACCCTTTAGAAGATGATGATCCTTGGCGGGATCCCAACCAAGGAGGACCACAAGGCCCCCGGCAAGAGCCTTGCCGGGGATGACAGCAGGCGCCACGGCAAGACCCTTGCCGGGGCCCCGGCAAGGCCCTTGCCAAGGACACCCGTAGGGCCACCATCAGGCCCACGCCAGTCAAACCTCCACTGCCGTTCGCATGCAGCTGCCGACCCAACCAGCTGGGCAGGCACCTGCGTGGAGGCATGCGGATCTTCATGGAGACCCACCACTGCGCCACCTTAGCTGCCTGCCTGCCTACATGGCACCGCGGGGGCCGCTGGCCAGGGCGCGTGTCGACACGAGAGGGAGCGGCGACGGACGAGACAGGGCTCTCCCCCGTCCCCGATAAAGCAAGGACACCTGGGCAAGACGCATTAAATGTGCCTTGTCCTGTAATGCGAGGGATAACCTCACATCACTGTACCCTTTCCACCTCTTGTGTGCCACTGTGGCAACCACTTTCCTATAAAAGGAGGCCTGAGGCGACCAGGAGGAGGATTCGGCTTTTTGGAGCTCCTCACGCCCCATAGCTAGCTCAAGAACACAGATATACAGTCCACCAAAGCAGGAGTACGGTTTTACGCATCCTCGCAGCCCGAACCTTGATAAACGAACCGTGTGCTATCTGTTTGATCTGCTCTTCTCATGACCCCGTGCCCCGCAACCGTAGTAGGGATTCTTGTGATCCCATAGGTGTCGTTCCCACCGACATCTTTGGCGTGCTAGGTAGGGTGCGCAGTTGTGAGAATCGGCTTTAGCAGTTAGTTCGACGCTTCTTCATCGTCATGGCGCCCAAGAAGAAGACGACGGTGGTGGTTGGCCCGTCGGAAGCCGGACATCCCGTCCCGACGCGGGCGAGCAGCGGACCGGTCGCAGAAAGGACCCGGGGTGCCGTTCGCGAACACCAACACCGTCCCAGCAGCCGGAGTTTGGGAGGCGGCGATGTTCGTGCGCCTGGTAACGGGCCGCACGCCACCAAATCCAAAGACGGAGCCAGGCCCTCCGCGGGTGGCGCGGGGCCTTCCAAGATCGCTGCCACCCCGCCCGAAGGCGATGCGAGGGCCTCCAAGACTCCCACGCCGGCGCCGACGGCGCGCTCCTCTCAAGCGGCACGCGACGAACGGCGTAATCACGCCGAAGACCCCGGGTGTCGCCACGGGAAGAGCCCCGAGCGCCACTCCCGGGAGGTAGAAGAACTGCCTGCTCGCCGAGGCGCTGGTGAAGATGGCATGCGGCCGTGGGGTCGTGATAGAGATCCTTCTGACATGGTCAGAAGTCGAAGCGCGTCGCGATCCGTGCAGGTTTCGCTGCCACCAACGCCAGCAGAAGCCCTGGCGCGCGCGCAGTTGCTCCTCGATTTTCCTCCCACTACGGGGAAACTCGACGAATGGAGAGCCACTATCCGAAGCCTTGTTGCGGTGGCCAACAAAGACGAACCGAGTCCGGTGGAGCCTCTAGGTCGACGCTCCGACGGAGTCCCACGCACCAGTGGCAGGAAAGCCGGCGGCGCCACGACCACGGTGCACTCGCCTCCTCCTCGCCCCGCACCGCGGACGCCAGCCCGTCGCGACGTTGCGGGCGACAAAATCTCCATAGCGTCGTCCGACCCGCGGACCCACTATGACCAGCGCCAAGTCCTTCGGGGACGATAACATGAAGACGCTCGAACCACTATCGAGCGCCGGCGTGGAGCGCGCCACCGGTCAGACAGGCGAGCAGGGCCTGCTGTGAACCACCCGGCACCAGAGAGCCCTGGAGGCCTACCTTACTAGGTAGGTTTTCCAGCTTTTACCCGTGAGCTGCGGCAGTTCTAGTGGCCCACTCACCGCACCTTCAAACCTGACGTGGGCGAAAAGTACAGCGGCAAGACCCACCCGTCCGAGTTCCTCAGCATCTACACGATTGCGATGCAAGCTGCCGGAGCCCGCGATGATAAGGTGCTTGCGAATTACTTTCCATTGGCTCTTAAACCCAACGCCATGTCATGGTTGATGCACTTGCCGGTAGACTCTATTACCTCCTGGTCGGATTTGTGCCATGAGTTTGTGGGCGCCTTTACTGGAGGCCACCAAGCCCATGGCCAAGCGAGCGACCTGCACGTCATTCCCCAGAAGGGAGGCGAGAGTCTCCGCAAGTATATACAGAGGTTCAGCCGGATACAGTACAATATCCCTGATGTTCACCCTGCCGCCATCATCAGCGCGTTCCATCAGAACGTGCGTAACCGCAAGATGCGCGAAGAGCTGGCAATGAACAAGGTGAAAGATGTAGCAGAACTCTATGTTCTTGCTGACAGATGTGCCCGGGCTGAAGAGGGAAGGAAGTACCCCGGCGAAGACGCCGGCGTGGAAACTGACTCCTCAGATGAAGATACTGCCGCCCCGGCGAAGAAGGGCCGGCGCCGCAACAGGAAGCGCAAAGGTAAAGTCGTGCTTGCCGTCGAGGGATCTGATGACATCGGCTCCACCAAGAAAACCAAGGCAGATGACCCCGGCAAGGAAATTGCCGGATGTGTCGCCTGCCGGGCCTTGGCGGTTGCCGAGAAGCCAGGAAACTCCAACAAGCGATACTGCAAGATCCATCGCACCAAAGGCCATGCTCTCCAAGACTGCTGGCAGGTTGAGCTCCTCGCTGAGAAGCAGAGGGCTGAATATGAGAGGCGGGACAAGGAGAAGGGCCAAGACGGTGCTAAGGGGTCCGACAAGAAGCATGACGACCAGGCGGGCCGTCGCGGCAAGGATAAACAACAGGAGAGGCCCGCCCGGGGCCGTGACAAAAAGCCAGAAGACAACAATCACGAAGAGGACGACGAATCCGGCGACCAAGAGTTTCAGAAAGCCACAGAGGCCATGTGCATCGACGGCGGCGCCTCGCTGCATACTTCTCACCTCCAGCTTAAACAGTGGGCGCGAGAGATTACAGCGGCAGAGCCGTCGTTTGATGCCCAAAGGCCGCTGAAGTGGTCCAGCACACCTATCATTTTTGACACTGAGGATCACCCTGATCGCACTACTGCAGTCGGGTGCTTGCCATTGTTGGTTTCACCAACAATACGCAACCTTAAGGTGACAAAGATGCTAGTCGATGGCGGGGCCGGTCTGAACTTAATCTCGCCTGCCGTGATCGAGAAACTGCATATTCCTGATGGAGACCTCGAAGAGACGGGAACGTTTCAGGGGGTCAACCCGGGAAGAAGCCAACCTAAGGGAAAGGTCACACTGCCCATGACTTTTGGAAGCGATCTGAACTACATGATGGAGAGGATCGTGTTTGATGTTGCCAAGATCCCCTTGCCCTACAACGGGATCCTTGGCCGCCCAGCGCTGGCCAAGTTCATGGCGGCGGCACACTACGCCTACAACACCCTGAAGATGCCAGGACCCGTGACGATCATCACCATCCCCTCCAATAAGAAAGATGCGCTGATTTGTGCTGACCAACTATACTAGCAAGCAGTTGCAGCAGCTGCCGCCACTAGGGCACTTGCTCCTGCCGCTGGGACCCCGGGGGGGGGGGGGGGAAGAAGAAGAAGAATACCGGTGAGACCTCGGACACCCACTCCGGCAAGCGCACCTCTCCGGAGTGTAGCGCTCCCGTCGAGGACGTGCCAGAGAGCTCCACCGGCAGAAACAAGAAGCCCAGGGCCATACCGCCGGGAACCAAGAAGGTTTCTGTCAATGAGGACGGCACGGGAGGGGCTTTCACCATAAGCTCCACCCTTGACGACAAATAGGAAGACGCGCTCGTCACCTTCCCATGGGCGAATGTCGGTGTGTTTGCATGGCAAGCTTCCGACATCCCCGACGTTCCCAGGGAGGTGATTGAGCACCACCTTGCTGTCTGTCCTCATGCGCGGCCCGTCAAGCAGAAGGTCAGAAAGCAAGCTTTGGAACGACAAGAGTTCATCACAGAGGAGATCTGGAAACTGGAAGCAGCGGGTTTGGTGAGAGGAGTTCTCCATCCAATGTGGTTGGCCAATCCGGTCATAGTGCACAAGGCTAATGGGAAGTGGAGGCTGTGTATTGATTACACAGATATCAATAAGGCTTGTCTTAAGGACCCCTTCCTGTTGCCGCACATCGACCAGATTGTTGACTCTACAGCTGGGTGTGATCTGTTGTCATTCCTCGATGCCTACTCCGGCTACCACCAGATCTTCATGACAAGAGAAGACGAAGAGAAAACAGCATTCATCACCCCATGTGGTACGTATTGTTTCATGCGGATGCCTTTCGGGCTGAAGAGTGCTGGTTCGACGTTTGCAAGGGCGGTCCAGATTGGTTTTGAACCCCAGCTCCATAGAAATATGGAAGCTTATATGGATGACATAGTGGTCAAAACCAAGGACAGGGCAATCCTCATACCGGATTTGCAAGAAACATTTGCAAACCTACGCAAGATCAATCTCAAGCAGAACCCTGAGAAGTGCATCTTTGGCGTCCCGTCCGACAAGCTTCTCGGGTTCTTTGTGTCACAGCATGGGATAGAGGCCAATCCGGACAAGATCAAAGCTATAGAGCAGACTGAAGCACTCAAGCGAATCAAGGATGTGCGTCGGCTTGCTGGTTGAATCGCCGCCATGGGCAGATTCATTTCCAAGTCTGCCGAGCGCGCCCTTCCCTTTTTCAAGATCCCAAAAAGGCAGGCCCGATGGAGTGGACGCCAGAAGCCGAAGCAGCATTGCAAGATTTGAAAAAGTACCTCTCCTCCGCGCCAATACTAGTTGCTCCTAGGCCACAAGAGCCGTTGCTGCTATACCTGGCGGTGACGAACCAGGTGGTCAGCGCCGCACTAGTGGCGCAGAGAGAGGATGACGACAAGGTAATGGCAGCAACAGAGCCCGACACCACCAATGCAGAGATGACACATCCACTTGAAGTGCCACCGAAGAAGAAGAAAATGATGCAGCACCTGGTCTACTTTGTTAGTTCCCTCCTGCAGGGAGCTAGATCAAGGTACTCCGGCGTGCAGAAACTGCTCTTCGGCCTTCTTATGGCCTCGAGGAAGCTGCGTCACTACTTCCAGGCACACGAGATCACTGTCGTCACTCGCCTCCCTCTGCAACGGATATTGCACAATCCAGATGCAACGGGAAGAATTGTGGAATGGGCACTGGAGCTGTCCAGCTTTGGCCTCAAGTTTGAAAGTACTTCGACGATTCAGAGTCGAGTCCTGGCCGAGTTCATTGCGGAATGGACCGCAACACCTGACGAAGAAGCCCAAGAGACTGCTCTCCCCGGCAAGGAGGCAACTTGCAGTTGGACCATGTACTTTGATGGAGCTTTCTCCCTACACGGCGCCGGGGCTGGCGTACTGCTTGTCGCGCCCACCGGAGAGCACCTCAAGTACGTGATCCAGATGCACTTCCCCAGGGAGGTGTCAACAAACAATACGGCAGAGTACGAAGGGCTGCTTGCCGGTCTTAGGATCGTGGTGGACCTCGTAAGCTCATCGTCAGGGGCGACTCGCAGCTCGTCGTCAAGCAAGTCAACAAGGACTACCAGAGCCCGTTGATGAAGGCCTACGTCGATGAAGTGAGAAAGCTGGAAGAGCGTCTCGACGGTATACAGGCTGAATACGTTCCCCGAGCGGAGAACGATATCGCCGATTACCTGTCAAAACGCGCTGCCCTCAAGCTACCTGTGGAACCAGGTACCTTTGTGCTCCATCTAACTCAGCCATCCGTTGATCCATCAACAGAGCAGAACAAGAGGAGGAAATCAGGACCCGGCAAGTACTTTCCCGTCGAGCTCCCCGGAGCCGCCGGCAAGGATGTTTCCAGGGACACTGAGCCCTCCACGGGGCGGCTAGCTCCGGCGGAGCGTCAAGCTCTTGCCGTCGAGACAACCGCTCCTATAGAGGAGGAAATGCCTTTAGTCCTCGCCGTCGAGCCCCAGGCTCCAGTGTGGGCACAACATACCGTCTGATTCCTCCAAATAGGGGAACTTCCTGAAGAGCAGGAAGAAGCAGAAAAAGTAGCCCGTCGCTCTACCATGTACCAGTTCGTCGATGACGTCCTGTACAGAAAGAGGCCGAACGGTGTGAAATTGAAGTGTATCCCTCGGGAGGAAGTACTGGAGCTGTTGGCGGAGATACACGGAGGCATATGTGGATCCCACATCGGGTCAAGGGCCCGTGCCGACAAGGCATTTCGGCAAGGTTTCTTCTGGCCCACCGCCCTCCAGGATGCGACGACACTAGTCACCAGGTGTGAAGCGTGTCAGTTCCATTCAAAGAAGCTTCATCAACCAGCTCAAGCCCTTCAAACCATTCCTCTCTCCTGGCCCTTCTCGGTCTGGGGGCTCGACATACTGGGCCCTTTCCCCCGCGCTGTCGGGGGCTTTGAGTACTTGTACGTTGCAATCGACAAGTTCACAAAGTGGCCGGAGGTGGAGGCAGTGAGGAAGGTCACAGCTCAGTCAGCCGTCAAGTTCTTCAAGGGACTAGTGTGCCGTTTTGGTGTACCCAACAGGGTCATCACCGACAACGGCACATAGTTCACAAGCCGCACCTTCATACAATATATCTAAGACCTCGGCAGCAAAGTCTGTTTCCCTTTCGTTGCTCACCCGCGAAGCAATGGTCAAGCTGAGAGGGCAAATGCTGAAGTACTGCGAGGCTTAAGGACCAAGACCTTTGACAGGCTGCACGTGGAAGGCGCTGGATTGATGAGTTGCCGACGGTTCTTTGGTCGATCAGGACGACGCCAAATCGAGCCACCGGCCAGACACCCTTTGCCCTGGTGTACGGGACAGAAGCAGTTCTCCCCACTGAACTCATATACGGGTCACCTCGAGTGCTCGCTTATGATGAGCTTGAGCAAGAGCAACTGCGGCAAGATGATGCAATGCTCCTTGAGGAAGATCGTCTTCGGGCGGCTGTGAGAGCAGCACGCTACCAGCAAGCCTTGCGCCGCTACCATAGCCGCAATGTTCATGCCCGGAGCCTTGAGGAAGGCGACCTTGTCCTTCGGCGCGTTCAATCAGCCAAGAATTCCAACAAGTTGATGCCAAAGTGGGAAGGCCCTTATCGGGTAATACGAGTCACCAGGCCCGATGCAGTCCGCCTGGAGACCGAAGATGCCGTTCCGGTGAGTAACTCCTGGAACATTGAGCATCTTCGCAAGTTTTACCCGTGAGGCGCGGCTTGCCGGGCCCCCCCGGCAAGCCACCTTTTGTACAAGCATTGCCGATGATGCATGTAACCCTTTGTACAAAGCCAGGCGCAGACCCTGAGCATAAATAAATGAAGCGCTAGCGCCCTAAGTTATAGCATGCATGCTAGGTCGAATCTCGTCCTTGGTTAGGGTTGATAGTGCTTAGCGGCGACTAACCCCTATCTTAGAGGTCGAGTGTGCATCTCTTTGCCATTCTTTCATCTTCTTTGGTTCGCAGGACTCACAGATATCCTTGCCGGATCACTTAAGGACGAAAAAGAGAAGAGGGACAGACCAGCATCTAGACCCCGGCAAGCCAGTATTGCCGGGGGCTGCAAGAGCAAAGATTCACCCACGGCAAACCAGAGTTGCCGGGGGCTACAGCTTCAGATAAGTTCTTCATCCCTTATCATGCATTCCCTTATGGACTGAGGTATGTGAAACCTCGTTTTTTTCCTAAAGCTACCGTGCTCCCCTAACTCTAGGCCCTAGGGCTCGTTCCTGGGGCCAGGTTTGGTCGTAGTCGCGGCAGCGAGAGGATGAAACAAGGAGCCTGAACCGACCTCGTCCCTGCCTCCTCCAAAGGTGTGAGAAAGGTCGAGCGAAGTGGGGAGACGGCAAGGCCTGTTGCCGGGCAAGGAAATGTTTATCTTAAAGATATCAAGGATTTACTCCTTGTCATGGGTTCTACCCACAAACAAATGACCCGTCAAGCATCCCTTTTTCATTAGAAACATTCCACTCAGGTACAGTCCATAGGGAATGAAAAACATGAATGATGGGATTACAAGTTTTAAATTCAGCTAAGGCCCGAAGGCTTACAAACTAAAAAGAGATAAGGTGCCCGTAATCCCTTTCTTGTCCCTCTCCTCATGAGGCAGGTCAAGGAGGCGAAAAGGGCAAAAGGGGCGCCTAGGCGAGCTACAGGTGGCAGAAGACACCAAGAGAACATCTTGGTGGCCGTCCAAAGGCTGGATGGTGATGGCAGCGCCGGAAGCAGAGCTCGAAGATGAGTCGGCAGGACGTCAACACGTGTCGAAGGCGTCGGTGCCCGCGTACTCCGATTTGACGGCCTTGCCGCCCGCCCTCTTCCTCTGCCGCAGCCTCCCAACGCCAGCCGCCCAAGGAGACGACCCCGAGGAGTTCAGGGAGCCGGCGACATGGATGATGGGGTCGCCGGTGCCGCACGGAGCGGCGCCCGACACCTAATCGGACCCGTCATCCTGCCGCCTACTACCCTCGTCGTTGCTGCCGCTGTCCTCCTCGTCACTCTCGCCCGAGGAGGAGTCTTCGCTATCAGAAGAGCTCTCCACGCAGCACCTTGCACGGGTCCCGAAGCACCCAAAGACCTTGACGGACAGAAGGCCACCCTCCATCAGCTTGAAATGGAGAGTGAGCCCCTCTGTCTAGCGGTGGATATGAGCGAACGTCTTCCATCCTCGACGAAGATACATCACGTGAGGGGCTTGGAAGTCGACGCGAACCCGCGTGCCGCTGATCCCACAGCCCCTCATGTGCAGCCGCAGCGACTCCGGTGGATCCAGCTCCATCTCCCGCGCGAATGGAGTCGGGAGATGAAGGCGACGGCGAGGCGGCCAGCGCAGCCTGACGAAGAACTCACAAGGGTCATCCCCAATGTGGCCCTCCATGGGGGGAGGAACTGCTGGCGGAGGCGAGGCCGGCGCGCCGCCCCGTCCTCCTCTTCCCCGAGCGCCTCGGCCTCGCCCATGGCCTCGCCCCCTCCCCCTTCCCCTCGTGGCTGGCTCTGCCACTGCGGGTGCAGGAGAAGGAGGGACGCGTTGTCGAGCGGCGACCCTCGCCACCACCGTTGAAGGACCAGGATTCCCTCTCTCCATGGCGGATGGAAGAGGGGAGCAGAAGCTGAAGGAAGGAGGAGATGAAGGAATGAGGGACGCCATCCTCCCCCTCCCACTCTTTATAAAGGAACGGGGTGGGGGCTCGGCCGCCCCGCTCAGCCAATCAAGACGCAGAAGGCGCAGGGAACCGGGACCGACCCGCCGCCCCAGCCCGCGGCGGCCCGGTTTCCCGCCTCCACCGTTCGCCACCCCAAGCGCATGAGAGCCACGTGGCAGGCGTGCAGGACCGAGGCGACGGGTGAGGAGACCTCTCCCCACCCCGTGATCGTAGGGAGTGGACGCCTTGAAGACCACGCCTCGGCCCCATTCAGTAAATGCGCCGCGCCTCCACGCCTCCCTCCGTTCATGGGGAGGGCGTGAACCGCCCCCTTTACTACGACATGACGCATGCATGCAGAGCTCAGCCCCACGCATGCCGCCCACGTCAGACATGCCTCCCCACGCCACGCCACACGCGGGAAGCGTGGGAAGCACAGCGCGTGAAGAAACTTACCGCGGTAAAAACCGCCCCGCCTGCCCACGCACCGTTTTTGGGCCTAGCCCAACGACGCGATTGCGCTTACGTGTGGCCTAGGCCCGGGGGCTCCTGTCGGTGTACAAAAAGAGGGGTACACTTTTTGTACCCCTACAACTGTGCACGGGCAGTTTGAGCCACGGGCACCACCACACTGAGCAAGGAAAGGGGGGTGAGCCAAGGTAAGGCCGAAGCTCAGGAGAAGCAGAATGACACCAAGACCAAGACCACAAAGTGCAAAGGGGACGGAGCGGACCCCCCGGCAAGATCCTTTCCGGGAGGCGGTTTTAGCAAAACCAGCAAGACCCTTGCCGTGGCAGCTCGCCCCACACCTACGGAGTGAGTCACCCTTGAGTGCACTGCCCCCATGGGGCAAGGATTCGGGAGACATCCCCGTGGTGGCATGCGGATCTTTGTGAAGACATTCAAGATCAGATACACCCTTTAGAAGATGATGATCCTTGGCGGGATCCCAGCCAAGGAGGACCACAAGGACCCAGGCAAGAGCCTTGCCGGGGATGACAGCAGGCGCCACGGCAAGACCCTTGCCGGGGCCCCGGCAAGGCCCTTGCCAAGGACACCCGTAGGGCCACCATCAGGCCCACGCCAGTCAAACCTCCACCGCCATTCACATGCAGCTGCCGACCCAACCAGCTGGGCAGGCACCTGCGTGGCGGCATGCGGATCTTCGTGGAGACCAACCACTGCGCCACCTCAGCTGCCTGCCTGCCTACATGGCACCGCGCGCGCCGCTGGCCAGGGCACATGTCGACACGAGAGGGAGCGGCGACGGACGAGACAGGGCTCTCCCCCGTCCTTGATAAAGGACACCTGGGCAAGACGCATTAAATGCGCCTTGTCCTGTAATGCAAGGGATAACCTCACATCACTGTACCCTTTCCACCTCCTGTGTGCCACTTTGGCAACCCCTTTCCTATAAAAGGAGGCCCGAGGCGACCAGGAGGAGGATTCGGCTTTTTGGAGCTCCTCACGCCCCATAGCTAGCTCAAGAACACAGATATACAGTCCACCAAAGCAGGAGTAGGGTTTTACGCATCCTCGCGGCCCAAACCTGGATAAACGAACCGTGTGCTATCTATTTGATCCGCTCTTCTCACGACCCCGCGCCCCGCAACCGTAGTAGGGATTCTTGTGATCCCATAGGTGTCGTTCCCACTGACAGGTGGCCTTGCCACAAATACTATATCAACTACATGATCATGCAAAGCAATATGACAATGATGGTGTGTGCCATAACAGTAGTTATTTCCCTCAGTGATGAGACCAAGGTTATCGAACAAGTAGGAGAACCATGCAACACTACATGAACGGCACCTGCACACAAATAACAAATACTCCCAACCCGACGTATTAAAGGGGTTGTCAATCTCTTTCGGGCAACGGCGCCAGAAATTGGCAAATGGACGTGAGAAAGTTGTAATAAATTGATAGATAGACCGCCAAATAAAATAAAGTGCAGCAAGGTATTTTTGTATTTTTGGTTTAATAAATCTGAAAATAAAAGCAAAAAAATAGATTGCAAAGGCAAATATAATGAAGAAGAGACCCGGGGCCGTAGATTTCACTAGTGGCTTCTCTCGAGAAATTAGCAAACGGTGGGTAAATGAATTACTGTTGGGCAATTGATAGAACTTCAAGTAATAGTGATGATATCCAGGCAATGATCATTATATAGGCATCACGTCCAAGATTAGTAGACCGACTCTGCCTGCATCTACTACTATTACTCCACACATCGACCGCTATCCAGCATGAATCTAGTGTATTAAGTTCATGGAGAAACGGAGTAATGCAATAAGAATGATGACATGATGTAGAAAAGATCTATTTATGTAGAAATAGACCCCATCTTTTTATTCTTAATGGCAACGATACATGCGTGTCGGTTCCCCTTCTGTCACTAGGATCAAGCACCGTAAGACCGAACCCATCACAAAGCACCTCTTCTCATTGCAGGATAAATAGATCAAGTTGGCCAAACAAAACCCAAATATCAGAGAAGAAATACGAGCCTATCAGCAATCATGCATATAAGAGATCAAAGAAGACTCAAATAAGTTTCATGGATAAAAAGATAGATCTGATCATAAACTCAAAGTTCATCGGATCCAACAAACACATCGCAAAAAGAGTTACATCATATGGATCTCCAAGAGACCATTGTATAAAGAATCAATCCAGAGAGAGAGGAAGCCATCTAGCTACTAACTACGGACCCGAAGGTCTACAAAATACTACTCACGCATCATCGGAGAAGCACCAACGGACATGATGAACCCCTCCATGATGGTGTCTAGATTGGATCTGATGGTTTTGGAACTTGCGGCGGCTAGGATTGATTTTCGTTGACTCCCCAAGGGTTTCTGGTATATTGGGGTATTTATAGAGCAAAGAGGCAGTTCGGGAGGCCACCGAGCTGGGCACAACCCACCTAGGCGCGCCTGGGAGTCCAGGCGTGCCCTGGTGGGTTGGGCCCCCCTCGAGGCACCCCTAGGCGCTTCTCCGGCCCACCGGATGTCTTCTGGTCCAAAAAAATCCACAAAAAGTTTCACTGTGTTTGGACTCCGTTTGGTATTGATTTCCTGAGTAGTTTCATTTGTTCCCGAGGACATTGGGAGAAGTCTTGTTATAAGTAATCATGTGGATTTGGTATTTGTTTCATATTTTGATAAGATGTATGTTGTCTCTCCTCTAGTGGTGTTATGTGAACATCGACTACATGAAGCTTCACCATGATTTGGGCTAGGGGAAGGCATTGGGAAGTAATAAGTAGATGATGGGTTGCTAGAGTGACAGAAGCTTAAACCCTAATTTATGTGTTGCTTCGTAAGGGGTGATTTGGATCCATATGTTTCATGCTATGGTTAGATTTATCTTAATTCTTCTTTCATAGTTGCGGATGCTTGCGAGAGGGGTTAATCGTAAGTGGGAGGCTTGTCCAAGGAAGGGCAGCACCCAGGCACCAGTCCACCCATATATCAAATTATCAAAGTAGCGAACGTGAATCATATGAGCATGATGAGAACTAGCTTGACAATAATTCCCATGTGTCCTCGGGAGCGCTTTGCTTCATATAAGAGTTCGTTCAGGCTTGTCCTCTGCTACAAAAAGGATTGGGCCACCTTGCTTCACCTTGTTTACTTTTGTTACTTGTTACCCATTACGAATTATCTTATCACACAACTATCTGTTATCGATGATTTCAGTGTTTGCAGAGAATACCTTGCTGAAAACTGCTTGTCATTTGCTTATGCTTGCTACCTCTTGAGCACTGCGTTGGTTTTCCCCGAAGAGGAAGGGATGATGCAGCAAAGTAGCGTAAGTATTTCCCTCAGTTTTTGAGAACCAAGGAATCAATCCAGTCGGAGGCTATGCGCGAGTCCCTCGTACCTGCACAAAACAAATAAATCCTCGCAACCAACACAAATAGGGGTTGTCAATCCCTATAAGGCCACTTACAAGAGTGAGATCTGATAGATATGATAATAGGGGTTGTCAACCGACTCCTTCCTGCATCTACTACTATTACTCCACTCATCGACTGCTATCCAGCATGCATCTAGAGTATTGAGTTAAAAATAGAGTAACGCCTTAAGCAAGATGACATGATGTAGAGGGATAGACTCATGCAATATGAAGAAAACCCCATCTTGTTATCCTCGATGGCAACAATACAATACGTGCCTTGCTGCCCCTACTGTCACTGGGAAAGGACACCGAAAGATTGAACCCAAAGCTAAGCACTTCTCCCATTGCAAGAAAGATCAATCTAGTAGGGCAAACCAAACTTATAATTCGAAGAGACTTGCAAAGATAACCAATCATACATAAAAGAATTCAGAGAAGATTCAAATATTATTCATAGATAGACTTGATCATAAACCCACAATTCATCGGTCTCAACAAACACGCCGCAAAAAGAAGATTACATCGAATAGTTCTCCACAAGAGAGGGGGAGAACATTGTATTGAGATCCAAAAAGAGAGAAGAAGCCATCTAGCTACTAACTGTGGACCCGTAGGTCTGAGGTAAACTACTCACACTTCATAGGAGGGGCTATGGTGTCGATGTAGAAGCCCTCCGTGATTGATGCCCCCTCCGACGGAGCTCCGCAACAGGCCCCAAGATGGGATCTTGTGGATACAGAAAGTTGCGGTGGTGGAATTAGATTTTTGGCTCCATACCTGATCGTTTGGAGGTATGTAGGTATATATAGGAGGAAGGAGTACGTCGGTGGAGCAACAGGGGGCCCATGAGGGTGGAGGGCGCGCCTGGGGGTGTAGGCGCGCCCCCCTACCTCGTGGCCTCCTCTTTTCTTTCTTGACGTAGGGTCCAAGTCTCCCTGGTCTTGTTCGTTGAGAAAATCACGTTCCCGAAGGTTTCATTCCGTTTGGACTCCGTTTGATATTCCTTTTCTTCGAAACCCTAAAACAGGCAAAAAACAACAATTCTGGGTTGGGCCTCCGGTTAATAGGTTAGTCCCAAAAATAATATAAAAGTGAATAATAAAGCCCAATAATGTCCAAAACAGTAGATAATATAGCATGGAGCAATCAAAGATTATAGATACGTTGGATATGTATCACTGCTCCTCGTTGGGTTCGACACTCTTACTTATTGAAAGGACAACGATAGATCCCATATACTTATGGGTCATCAAGACTCTTTTCTAGCACCGTTGCCGGGGAGTGAAGCGCCTTTGGTAAGTGGAATTTGGTAAGGAAACATTTATATAGTGTGCTGAAATTTTCTGTCACTTGTTACTATGGAAAATAATCCTTTGAGGGGTTTGTTTGGGGTATCTTCACCCCGACCGGAAGAGAAAAGAGTTTCTCCTCAACCCACTTCACCTACTGAAAATATTTATTATGAAATTCCTTCGGGTATGATAGAGAAAATGCTAGCTAACCGAGGGAGTCCTGGATTAGGGGGTCTCCGGACAGCCGGACTATATCCTTTGGCCGGACTATTGGACTATGAAGATACAAGATTGAAGACTTCGTCCCGTGTCCGGATGGGACTCTCCTTGGCGTGGAAGGCAAGCTTGGCAATACGGATATGTAGATCTCCTCCCTTGTAACCGACTCTATGTAACCCTAGCCCCCTCCTGTGTCTATATAAACCGGAGGGTTTAGTCCGTAGGACAACAACAATCATACCATAGGCTAGCATCTAGGGTTTAGCCTCTACGATCTCGTGGTAGATCAACTCTTGTAATACTCATATCATCAAGATCAATCAACCAGGAAGTAGGGTATTACCTCCATCAGGAGGGCCCGAACCTGGGTAAACATTGTGTCCCCCGCCTCCTGTTACCATCCGCCTTAGACACACAGTTCGGGACCCCCTACCCGAGATCCGCTGGTTTTAACACTGTCATTGGTGCTTTCATTGAGAGTTCCACTGTGCCGTCACCGTAAGGCTTGATGGCTCCTTCGATCATTGGTAACGATACGGTCCAGGGTGAGGTTTTCCTCCCCGGACAGATCTTCGTATTCGGTGGCTTCGCACTGCGGGCCAACTCGCTTGGCCATCTGGAGCAGATCGAGAGCTACGCACCTGGCCATCAGGTCAGGTTCGGAAACTTAAACTACACTGCCGACATCTGGGGAGACTTGATCTTCGACGGATTCGAGCCCATGTCAGGTGCGCCGCACAATCACAACGAGCATGATGTAACTCTGCCATCAGACAATGTTCGGGAGATCACACCTGCAACTACTCCGGCCCTCAATCCGGAGCAAATTGTGCCATCCAAGGACGAGGGGATAGACCCCGCCATGGAGGCCGCACTCTCAGTGGCGATGGAGCCGGATACTGACTTCACCCCTTACGATAGCCGTGTTGCCGAACCACTGGATTCGTCTTCGGCCACGGACTCCGAGCAGCCTGCGTCCGTGCCTATCGAATCCGATTGGGCGCCGATCATGGAGTTCACCTTCGCGGATATATTTCAGCACTCACCTTTCGGCGACGTGCTAAATTCATTAAGGTCTCTCTCCTTGTCAGGAGAACCTTGGCCGAACTATGTCCGGCTAGAATGGGATGCGGACGACGAAGAAATTCACTCCCCACCCACCACCCACTTAGTAGCCATTGTTGAAGATTTAACCGACATGCTCGACTTCGAATCCGAAGACATCGACGGTATGGACGATGATGCAGGAGATGAACAGGAACCACTGCCCACAGGGCGCTAGACCGCCACCTCATCATATGATATATACATGGTGGACACCCCCAAAGAAGGCAATGGCGACGAGACAACGGAGGATGACCCCTCCAAGAAGCAACCCAAGTGCCGACATCAGCGGCGCCGCTCTAAGTACCGCCATAGCAAAAGTAGTGATACCAGCACAAGAGACAATAACACTCCGGATAGTGCCTAAGACGACAACAATCCCCTCTAGCACGATTTAGAGCGGGAGGGTGAACAAGCTAGCCCTCCAGAGCGGGCAGTAGATGGAGAATCAGAGGAGGACAATTACATGCCTCTCTCCGAAGACGAGGTGAGCCTCGGCGACGAATAATTTATCGTGCCTGAGGATCCCATCGAGCAGGAGCGCTTCAAGCGCCGTCTTATAGCCACAGCAAATAGCTTGAAGAAAAAGCAACAACAGCTTCAAGCTGATCAAGATTTGCTAGCAGACAGATGGACCGAAGTCCTTGCGGCCGAGGAATACGAACTCGAGCGCCCCTCCAAGAGTTACCCAAAGCGCAGGTCGCTACCCCGACTCGAGGAGGAAGCATTGAAACCTACATCACCAGTGTACGATGCGGCTGACCGGCCACCTCGTGGCCGAGCCAGAGGGGCATTTCAGCCTGAAGTTCAGCCTGCACCCCGCCGCCACTCAAACAAAAATACCAAGGCCCGGGGCAACACGCGGGACCTGCGAGACGTATTGGAAAGTAGGGCAAAACATGCAAGGTCGATATATGGATCACGGGGGCGCGCGCCAACGTAGGACGATGACCATCATGCCGGATACACTAAAAGTAAATCCGGCCAGGCCGAATACAGCAGACAAGACTCATATGAACCACGTCGTGATATAGCCCGGCACAGAGGCGCCGCACACCCCCTATGCTTCACTGATGAAGTTATGGATCACGAATTCCCGGAGGGTTTTTAACCCGTAAATATTGAATCGTATGATGGTACAACAGATCCCGCTGTATGGATTGAGGATTTCCTCCTCCACATCCACATGGCTCGCGGTGATGATCTACATGCCATCAAGTACCTCCCACTAAAACTCAAAGGACCAGCTCGACATTGGCTGAATAGCTTGCCAGCAGACTCCGTCGGCAGTTGGGAGGATTTGGAAGATGCATTCCTTGACAACTTCCAAGGCACTTATGTGCGACCACCGGATGCTGATGACTTGAGCCATATAACTCAGCAGCCAAGGGAATCGGCCAGGCAATTCTGGACACGGTTCCTAACTAAGAAAAACCAAATTGTCGACTGTCCGGATGCAGAGGCCTTAGCGGCATTCAAGCATAACATCCGTGACGAGTGGCTCGCCCGGCACCTCGGCCAGGAGAAGCCGGAGTCTATGGCAGCCCTCATGACACTCATGACCCGCTTTTGCGTGGGCGAGGATAGCTGGCTGGCTCACAGCAACTACACATCAAGGAATCCGGGCACTTCGGATACTAAAGATACCAACGGCAGACCACGTCGTAACAAACACAAGCGTCGCAACAACGGCGATAACGCCATGATACGACAGTCAATGCTGGATTCAGAGGCTCTAGATCCGGTCAGCGGAAAAGCCATTCAAAAGAAGTACTCCGGGCCCGTCCAATTTGGATCGCATACTTGATCGCTCGTGTCAAATCCACGACATCCCCTATAAGCCAGCCAATCACACCAATAAAGAATGCTGGGTGTTCAAGCAGGCCGACAAGTTGAATGCCGAAAACAAGGACAAGGGGCTGCATAGTGATGACAAGGAGGAGCCCCGGCCGCCAAACACGGGAGGACAGAAGAGGTTCCCCCCACAAGTGAAGACGGTGAACATGATATACGCAATCCACATTCCCAAGAGGGAACGGAAGCATGCACTAAGGGACGTCTATGCGATGGAGCCCGTCGCCCCAAAGTTCAACCAATGGTCCTCTTGTCCGATCACCTTCGAACGCAGGGACCACCCCACTAGTATCCGTCATGGCTGATCCGCCGCATTGGTCCTAGACCCCATCATCAACGGATTTCACCTCACTCGAGTCCTTATGGACGGCGGCAGCAGCCTGAACCTGCTCTATCAGGAGACAGTGCGCAAAATGGGTATAGATCCCTCAAGGATCAAACCCACCAAAACCACCTTTAAGGGCGTCATCCCAGGTGTAGAGGCCATTGCACGGGCTCAGTCACACTGGAAGTGGTCTTCGGATCTCCGGACAACTTCCGAAGCGAGGAGTTAATCTTCGATATCGTCCCGTTCCGCAGTGGCTATCACGCACTGCTCGGGCGAACCGCATTTGCAAAATTCAATGCGGTACCGCATTACACATACCTCAAGCTCAAGATGCCAGGACCTAGGGGGTCATAACAGTCAATGGAAACACAGAACGCTTGCTTCGCACGAAAGAGCACACTGCGGCCCTCGCAGCAGAAGCACAAAGCAGCCTTTTAAGGCAAACCGCCAATTCGGTGATACAGCCCCCGGACACCGTCAAGCGAGTCTGGATTAACTTACAATAGGATCGTCTGGCACATCCAGAGCTCGCCTAGCAATTCGGCCCCCGTCCTAGTCCCAGTCAAGCAACGAAATCTGTGTCGCGCGTACATAATTACGCACTGAAAATACCATGGGCATAGGCAGGGGCACGATCAGGGCACGTCCCGCAATGCGGCTTAACCGCCATAGGGGCTGCATACCTTTATCATTTTTTCTCTTTCAGGACCTTACTCTCTGGAAGCCCTTTGCGGCAATATGATTGCCGGACACATTACGGGAAGGAACAACCAAGGAGGCAAGAAGCTAGGACGTGCAAGGGAACCCCCAGGTGGTCTCTAATAACAATCGACATACCCACTTTTTACTACCCATACGTAGCTTGCCCTTAAATAGTCCTATTTTTTGCTTATTGCACTACTTGTATCAGTATGCTTCGACGTATTATTTAAATAACAATGCATAGCATTAGTCTATTATTGCATTATCCATCCCTTTTTTTCTTATATGTTCATTTACGATAACTTGCACCCATACATTCTGGTACGTTCAGTATGCCAGGGGCTTTCGTTTACCCCATAATACAGCGTGAGAAGTCCAAACACTTTCGACAGTGCGGCACCCCGAACTTATAGCATTATATGCATCATCTCTAAATCATGTCTTGGGTCAATAGTTGGGTTTTCCCAGCTCCCATGTTTTGGTACCTTACGTTCCTCTATATCGGCTAAGGTAGCGCTGGGAGAACTACTGTGATTGTGTCCCGGTTCTTCCGGACGAGCACCTCAGTAGAGAAAGCCGAAAAATGACTATCATGATAAGGCGAGAGCTAGTTGCTGTTCGAGAGGTCTCAAGTCCTTAAAGACTTTTTCCGCTTCGGGCGAGGAGTCGGCCTTGCCCGACTTAGGCGTGTATAGCGCCCCAAATTCGGCCTTCCGAATACTAGGGGCTTCGCCAAAATTTAAAATTGTAGACTTCTATGGCTAAGTGAGAGTGATAAAGCCTTATAGTCCGATTGCCTGGTTTGTTGTGCTGAACACCTCCCTCGAAGGACCCAAAATTGGGATAAAGAATGCTCGGGTTTATTCTGAACACCCCAGTACTAGTTACATGGGGGCAGAAGCCGACGACTGGCCAACTCTCAGATTTTATAAATGGCCGCACAGAAGGTAGTATTTTAGATTCAAAAAGCGTTGCATAGCGCAAATGAACTCGTTTCACATTACAGGATCACATGAGCATGTTCATTCAAAAATTACATCTCTAGCCCATTCCTCCGCCACAAGGCGGGAACCCTTCAGGACATTGTCATAATACATTTCGAGGCGGCGATGCTCCTTGCCCTCCGGCGGCCCCTCCTTCACCGGCTTTACAGCGTCTAGCTTCGCCCAGTGCACCTTCACCCGGGCAAAAGCCCTGCGCGCACCCTCGATGCAGATGGACTGCTTTATGACTTCAAGCCGTGGGCAGGCATCCACAAGCCGCCTCACCAGACCGAAGTAGTTGCTAGGCAGGGGATCGCCAGGCCACATCCGGACTATAAGACCCTTTGTCGGTGTCAAAACCAGCGGATCTCGGGTAGGGGGTCCCGAACTGTGCGTCTAGGCGGATGGTAACAGCAGACAAGGGACACAATGTTTTTACCCAGGTTCGGGCCCTCTCGATAGAGGTAAAACCCTACTCCTGCTTGATTGATATTGATGATATGGGTAGTACAAGAGTAGATCTACCACGAGATCAGAGAGGCTAAACCCTAGAAGCTAGCCTATGGTATGATTGTTCTTCGTCCTATGGACTAAAACCCTCCGGTTTATATAGACACCGGAGAGGGCTAGGGTTACACAGAGTCGGTTACAATGGGAGGAGATCTACATATCCGTATTGCCAAGCTTGCCTTCCACCCAAGGAAAGTCCATCCGGACACGAGACGAAGTCTTCAATCTTGTAACTTCATAGTCCAAGAGTCCGACCAAAGGTTATAGTCCGGCTATCCGGACACCCCCTAATCCAGGACTCCCTCAGTAGACCCTGAACTAGGCTTCAATGACGACGAGTCTGGCACGCAGATTGTCTTCGGCATTGCAAGGCGGGTTCCTCCTCCGAATACTTCATAGAAGATTTTGAACACAAGGATATTGTCCGGCTCTGCAAAATAAGTTCCACATACTGCCATAGTGAGAATAATATTTACACAAATCTAATCTGCTGACGTATTCCGTAGCACGTCATCACACCACGGCCAAGCCTTTATTTGAACCATTTTTACTGTCCCACCCCAACGCGTTTTGTGAGGCGGTTTCCTTGGCATGTCTTGTCAAAGCAGAGATCGTGTCCCCTTTATTTACGAGATTCTCATCAATACGGACATGGGTAACCCAATCGTGCCCGTTGGTGTGTCTCCTCGATCAAAGGCGAGTTCCAAACGGTCACGGGGAGGGCTCTTGGTATTCAACCTCTTATAAAGAGACCAAGGCTTTACTCCTTTCTTTATATCTCAATCGAATTCGCCCTTCGCCTCGAGTTCCAACACCCAAGGCCCCAGATTTCAGGCACTTCGGACCTTCAACGATGTCCGGCTTCGACCTTCGAGGCCGATGGACGCCTTCCTCCGTCACGGAGGAAGACGTGCTAAAGCTGAGAGAGGCCAGGTTTTTGACCGGCGAAATCTCGCACAGGCTGCCTGCTCACGGGCAGGTTATTCCTACTCCCAAGCCTGGTGAGAGCGTGGTGTTCGTGTCTCAATTCCTTCGAGGGCTAGGCTTCGCGACGGATCCCTTCGTGAGGGGGATCATGTTTTATTATGGGCTAGAATTTCACGACTTAGCCCTGGAGTCCATCCTCCACATCTCATCGTTCATTGTCGTGTGCGAAGCCTTCCTCCGTATTACTCCTCACTTCGGACTGTGGCTTAAGACCTTTAAAGTAGAGCCAAAGATGATTGAGGGACAGCACGCGGAGTGCGGAGGCGCTGTTATAAGCAAGAATGCTGACGCTCCATGGCCCGAGGGCTCTTTTCAAGAGGAGTTCATCTTATGGCAACAAGAGTGGTTTTATATCACAGCTCCCAGGAGCACCAAGTGGGTGGCACTGCCTGCTTTTTGCTCGGGTCCCCCGCCAAGACTGGCGTCATGGGTCAATAAGGGGCTGGACTGGGGGTCGGCAAAGGACGTGCCCCTGTTGCAGGGCCGCATCCGAGATCTCCTAGAAAGAGACATCAGTCTGGTCATGGTGACGCAGGTTATGTTAATTCGCCGAGTTCTGCCCTGCAAACGTCGCCCCCTCCGCCTGTGGGAGTTCAACCCGGAGGGACCACGAGTTCTCCAACATTTTCTTGGCATGACGCACGTGGAAATGTACAAATTGTTCTTCGGACCACAAGTAGTGTGTCCGGATTCTACGTAGGACGCAGGTCTGAGCTGCATTTGTCCGGATACTCAAGTAAGTAGCCCTGTGCCCGGACACACCATCTGTTCATTTATCACAACATCACCCTTAAAAAGAGTTGTCTTTGAAACAGGAGTGGGTAGCGAAGGCGAAGTTAATTAGGTGTCCGGCCCCCCTTCCCGAGACCTCGCCGGATCCCGTGTTAACCAGGATGCTGGAGATCGTGCCTTCGGAAGAAAGCGAAGTGGGGACAAAGAAGCTGCTGCCTCCCCGAAGGAGGCTGTCTGGAAAGGAGGAATCGAAAATTCCTCTACTCAGGGGAGGAAGAGGACTGCCTCTGAAGACCCGGAGTCCATGGTCTCAAAGCGGGGGAAGAAATCTTCGCCAGAGGGTCCTGTGCCGGGGGATGCCTCGGCCGTACTATGCCCTGAAGGGGATCAGCCCTCCACCGAGCCATAAGTAGAGAGGGGAGGTTTAAAATGAGAGAAATCCTTGTTTTATTTCTGAGGAAAATAACCAAAATTTTACCTTGTAGTTCGGATCTCATCCCTTCTCAGCAGAGCTCATCTTCGGGGGATCTTCTTCCGGAGATGATGGAGAGCGGAACGCCTCCCCCTGCCGTACCGCCTTACGAGGCGGGCGATCCTGAGGTATCGTCGCGGAGGGTTTCTCCGAATCCGGCAGGGCCGGAAGGCAGTCATACGGCCCCCAAGGCCATCCATGTCTGGTGTTTGAAAAGGCCATCGAATGAGTCCGGCACAGCCTGGTGCTCGGTCGGATGAACTGAAGGATGTGTTAGGGCGAGCGTCTATCTCAGAGGAACACCACGCGTTGATGGGTACGGTAATTGAAAGGATTTCGTCCATTGAAAGCGGGTTGCACGAGGCCGTCAGGAGTTCACTGACATGTTTTGAGGTACGCGAGGTGATGTACCTTTTGACAGTTCCGCATATAAGATGCGCCCTGTGTAGATAGTAGCCCCTGAGACTCTGTGTGTTGTCGAAGATGACAACACGCAGAGGATCATAGTCCCAGGTGTAATTTTGCTGCTTTCCTATGTAGGTGGCGAAGTGTCCAGTGGCCGGTCGGACTGATGAATTTGCCAAGCTAACACGGCAACTTGACGTGGCATATGCCGACATCGCGCTTGTCAACAAGCGGCTTGACGAGGCACAAGGTATGTAATTTCTCCGAAGACACCTAGTAAGAGGAGCTTGATGCCAGTATCTTACAGCGTGTGCGCTTGATGCAGATGGGGCCGCTGCCATAGAGAACCTTCATGCGGAACTTGCCCGAGCCAAGGAGCAAGCCAGGAGAAGTGATGCGGCTGCCGTAAAGGCAATTGAAGAGCTGAAAGCTAAACAGGCTGCTCACTGCCGAAGCAAGAAGGAAATGGCCAAAATGGTTGTGAAGATAAAGAACGCTGCTGACCGCTGCAAGCTTCTTGAAAAAGAAGATCGGGCGGAGCAGACAGACCTGGAGAAGGCCACTACAGCGGCCAAGGATGCTCGTTCTGTGATGAGAGCGACGAAGGAGGAGCTGCGTCAGGCCGAAGATATCGTGGCTGGAAAGCCCTTTTTGCTGCGGATGAAGTTCGGAGATCCTAAATACGCTCCGTTGGACCGAATGTGGAGTTTGGCGGACGCATATCTGGATTTAGCTGCGAGTGCCGCTGATGCGGCCGAACATTTCCGAGATCAGAAAGATAGCGAATTGGAGAAGCTCTTCTTGTCACAATTCAACAATCCGGAGCGTCCGCTTCCGTTGACCGATCATTTGGCCGAATGGGCCGAACTAAATAGGTTGTCCGGACTCGCCATGAAGGATGTCGTTAATCATCTGTGGCCGGAAAGGCCAAAGCTGAACAGTTATTTTAACTTGGTACAGCAGTTCCTTGGTGTTGTGCCGCGTATCAATGCAATGAAGAGGTCAGCATGCATAGAGGGTGCGCGGATGACCCTTGCCCATGTCAAGACATACTGGGCGGAGATGGAGGCCGCCGCTGTTGCATCCCAAGATTCGGACGGAGGCCGAATACCTGCTGAGCACTATTTTCAGGAAGTTCTGCAAGGCGCTCGTTTAATAGAGACGCAGTGCTCGAAGGATATTATGTTCGAATAACGTGTATTATTGTAAAACAATATTTTGATGAATTGTAGAAGCTTTTTATACTTGTGCCTGCAAGTATTATAATGCCTCCTGTGCGGCCGTTGAGGTATATGTGTATATAATCTGAAAGATGGCAGTCGTCGGCTTCAGCCCCCACGCATATAATGCGGGGGTGTTCGCAAAAGGCGCATTCTCACACTTGATCCAACATCTTGGTCCATGAAGGAGGAGATAGCGCAGCGAACTAGGCAATCGGACTATAATGCTTTATCACTTTCACTTAGCCATAGGAGTTTGACAAGGGGGGCTACTATATAGCCCCTGGTGGCGCCGCGCTCGCCCGAACTCGGGGCGCGTGTGTGCCTGGCCGGGAAATGGCCCTTCGTTAATGCGGAGGAATCCCGAAGACTCCGATGGGTCATCGAGTGGTTGACCAGTCTCACGCTATATCATGACAGTCAGTTTTCGGCTTTCTCCACTGAGGTGCTTCCCTGGCTGAACCGGGGCACAATCGCAGTAGTTCTCCTGGTGCCGCCTTAGCCGATAGAGCGGAACGTAAGGCAGCAAAACACAGGAGCCGGGCAAACCCAACATTTGACCAAAGACATGATTCGGAGCTGATGCATATAAGGCCAAACTCGCGACGCCGAGCACTCCCTAAGGTATTCGGTCTTTATAAAAACGGGCTGAGCAGTGCCCATGATAATAAGCCCCTGGTGTCCAGGTACGTGCAAAATTCTGACGTTGCCACATGCCAAGACGCCAGCCTCCTCCTCGGTTATAATGTGAATCCGAGGGATGTGCATCAACAAGAGATAGTGAAAAAGGTTTACGCAGGGTCTTAATCTAAAGAGAATCCTTGGGACGGGTCCCTGCTGCACGTCTGCGCCTGTGTCTGTTGCGCCGTGTCCTGGACAGGTGTAGCACGGTGTTAATCTGTAAAAGAGAGGAACTTAGTTGAAAAAAGAATAGTTGTGCGAAATATATGTTGTACTAAATAAACAAAGTATAATTCAAGATGGGGAAAATTGAGCCTTATTGTCGCTTATTTTACATAAGCGGAGCCCCTTGTATAGGGGTGTACAGCTACGAAAACCTTTATCAATTATAAGTTTGCTCCAGACTCGCCTAGCCGTGTCCGTGGTCTTAATGACCTGTTAGATGCTTTTGTTGGTGAAGCGGTTTTAATGTGTGGTTGTCAAGGCAGCCGCATAGTCTTCTGCGCGCGAGGAACATTCAGTGTTTCCCTTTAGTGAGATGATGCCTCGTGGACCGGGCATCTTAAGCATGAGAGATGCATAATGCGGTATCGCGTTAAAGCGGGCGAAAGCTTCACGTGCAGAAGTATGCGTCCAAGTAGTGCTTGATAGCCACTTGAAAATGGGGCGATGTGGAAGGTTAGCTTTTCGCGGCAGAAGTTATCGGGGGAACCGAACATTACTTCTAGCAGGAGAGAACCCGTGCAATGGGCATCCGGGCCTGGCGTTACTCCTTTAAAGGAAGTGTTGCTATGGCGAATTTTTGTTGGGTCCATTCCCATTTTGCGGACTGTGTCCTGATATAGCAGGTTTAGACCACTGCCGCCATCCATCAGGACCTGTGTAAAGCGGAATCCGTCGATTATCAGATCTAATACCAAGGCAGTCCAACCTGTGTTCCGGATACTTCCGGAGTAATCCTGATGGTCGAAGGTGATCGGTTTTAACAACCAGTGGCGAGACCCCTTTGTGATAGGCCGCATGGCGCGTATCTCTATAGGCGCCACTCTGTTTTTCCCTTATGTCACGTGGAGTAAGTTTACTGTTTTGACTTCTTGTGGGAAATTCTTTTGTTTCCCGGTGCTCTGCTTGTGGGGTTCGTCATCGTCCTCACTTGGTGTATCGAGCCCCTTGTGTTCGGTGTTGAGTTTGCCGGATTGCTTGAAGACCCAACATTCTCTGTGGGTATGGTTTGCAGGCTTCCCGGGAGTACTGTGGATTTGACATATTTTGTCCAAGATTTTGTTTAGGCTAGATAGCTCATCCCTGTTATCCTTGAGGGTAGCTTTTTTGACCCTGCCGAGGGCTTTTGAATCCGGTGTTGACTGTCGTGCTCTTTGCGTTGTTTCCCTTATTCCGGCGCTGGTCCTTGCTGCGTCGCGGTTCCCCGTTTCCGTCCCTGACTTCGGATGTACTTGGGTCGCTGGTTCTGCATCTTGCCAACCAGCTGTCCTCTCCCGCGCAAAAGTGGGTCATGAGGCTTGTTAATGCGGCCATTGTTCTTGGCTTTTCTTGGCCGAGGTGTCTGGCGAGCCATTCGTCTCGAACGCTGTGTTTGAAAGCTGCTAAGGCTTCGGCGTCCGGACAGTCGACTATCTGGTTCTTTTTAGTAAGAAATCTGTTCCAGAGTTTCCGGGCTGACTCTCCGGGCTGTTGAGTTATATGACTTAAATCGTCTGCATCCGGAGGTCGGACATAGGTCCCTTGAAAATTTGCCTGAAAAGCATCCTCGAGCTCTTCCCAACTCCCAATGGTGTTTTCGGGAAGGCCTTTAAGCCAATGCCGGGCCGGCCCTTTGAGCTTGAGGGGTAAGTATTTTATGGCATGGAGGTCGTCTCCTCTGGCCATATGGATATGGAGGATATAGTCCTCAATCCAGAATCCAGGGTCTGTCGTTCCTTCATATGCCTCTATGTTTACGGGCTTGAATCCCGCTAGAAATTCATGGTCCAGCACCTCATCGGTGAAACATAGGGGGTGTGCGGCACCCCTGTATTTGGGTGTGCCGTGGTGTTTGGATGTTGTTGTGTTGCATTGCTTACTAAAGCTTGCTTTCTTGGCCCGTAGATAGATCTGGCTGGGCCATCTTTTTGATGCGAATCCTTGAGTGGGTCGCGTGCTGGCTTGTGTGCGACGCCTCTTGCCGCTCTATATTGGCCATGGGGTCATTTATCCGATCGGGTGGCTTCCTTATTTGTTGATTGCGGAGGTTCTAAGGCCTCCTCATCAAATTCAGGCAGGAGCTTTCGCTTCGGGTAGCTTTTTGTGTGGAGACTGTCGCCGTATTTGTCTGCGGTGTTGAGTACTTTGCTCCACCTGATTCTGAGTGCATCTTCCGCAGTTTTGAGCTTCCGCTTCTGCTTTTTCATGCTACGCGCAGTGGCGATGAGCCTTTTGTGGAGGTTCTTTTGCTCTAGGAACTTGTCCGGCGTGAGGTCGTCCGGACTGTTATCTTCGCCGGGGACGGGTTGTGCGGTTTGTTTATCCAAGTTGCCTTGTTAGGACGGTTGCTCGATGCCATGTTCATCGTTCGCCGGCTCACCCTGCTCTGTGGCTAGGTCTGTATGACCGCTGTCTCTGTCGAGGCGGGGCTCGGAGCGGCGCTTACGCCGCCGCTTTGACTGCTTTTCGGAGGAACGACCCTTCGTTGCGTCCTCCCGTTCGTCCTCGTCGTTTCCTTTGGGTGTGTCCACCATGTATACATCGTAGGATGGGGTGGCTGTCCAGTGCCCTATGGGCGCTGGTTCCTATTTGCCTCCTACATCGTCGTCCATGCCGTTGATGTCTTCGGAGTCGAAGTCAAGCATGTCGGTTAAATCATCGACAGTGGCTATGAAGTGGGTGGTGGGTGGGTGTTGAATTTCTTCGTTGTCCGCATCCCAATCCTGTTGGCCATAATCCGGCTAGGGCTCTCCTAACAAAGAGAGAGACCTTAGTGAATTCAGAATGTCGCCAAAGGGCGAGTGCTGAAAGATATCCGCGGCGGTGAATTCCATAATCGGCGCCCAATCGGATTCGATTGGCAAGGGCGCTGTCGGAGCAAATAGCCATGGGTAGCCTAGCCGGCTTCCCCTGGCCCTTCTGAAAAAGTTACGAGCCCGCTTGGCTCTCGAGAATCCAAGACATGGGGCCGCCTTCCCCTAGCTGGCTGCAACCCAGGCCGGCTTTCGGAAGGCGGTCCGACTTTAGCCCTCATGAGAAGGCCGACTCCAAGAAGCCGGCCATGAGAAGGCCGACTCCAAGAAGCCGGCTCCCCATAAAGCGGTCAAGACCGTACCCACAAAGTTTGCACCCACCTAACGGCGGTGCGACGGGGCGTGGCTACAGTAAAGCCTGCCACCCCCGAATCCTGGAGCACGCCTGGCATGGTGCGTCGTACGGGCTAGGCACGACCCGTCCGGCGCGGCACTGTTGCCATGTTGACCCTGGCATCACCCACGACGGGCCGCCAGCGTGGCCCACAGACGGTGGGCCCCTTTGAGCAGAGAGACGCCCGAAGGCGGCCACGCCTCCAACTAGTCGGCCCAAGACAGAGCCGGCTCCCCGCAGCCGGCTTGCCGCCTTCCTCGAAGAGGACGCCCCATTAAGGAGACAAGACGCGGTAAGGCTACAGCGATCGCCTGACAGGCGGCGGTACTGTAGCCGCGCTTACCACGATGAAGCTCACGTCAACAAGATGGAGCCACAGTAACCAGCCGCCGACCAGGCCCTGGACAGTGGGGCCTACCTGTCGACCAAGGGGCCGGCAGCCGGCGGGACCCACCAGTCGGCGGGCCCCAGCAGCCGGCGCAGAAGCCGGCGAGCGCAGTCACAGACGGCTGGGCCCCGTGCCCAGTCGGATTACCATTGTACCCCCGGGGGGTAGGCCTATATAAACCCCCCGGAGCACCCATGCAAAGGGTTCGACCCCTTACTAGTCCTAGACACCCCACACAAGGAGAAGAAGCAGGCTTGCCGTGCCCTTCTTCCTCCTCCCACCAAACAGCTCAAGGAGCATTGTATTGCTACTCGATTCATCTAGTGAACATGCGGAGACCCCGCAGAGTAGCAGTAGGGGTGTTATCTCCACGGAGAGCCCCGAAGCTGGGTAAGATCCGCCGGCGTGCATGTCTTCGCCTTATCCTGTTTCCAGGCACCGGCGATGTCTTACTGACTCCCACAATGATAAGCCACCCGTTGGCATATGTCGCACCTACCACCCAACATTTGGCACCCACCGTGGGGCCGGCTGCACCGCCGTCCGGAGACCTGTTCTGGACCTGGATTTGGTTTGAAGTGGTGGACCTGGAGAGCCATGGATTTGGTTTGAAGTGGTGGACCTGGAGAGCCCTTACCATGCATTGCTTGGCCGACCTGCCTTGGCCAAATTCATGGCAGTTCCCCACTATGCATACCTCAAAATGAAGATACCAAGCACCAAAGGCGTCATCACCGTAGTCAGCGATTACAAGAAGTCCTCTGAGTGCGCAGCAGCCAGCAGCCGGCTAGCCGAGTCCCTTGTAATAGCCGAAGAGAAGAAGATGTTGGACCGAGTCGTGGCCATAGCCGGCAGACAGTCGGCCGTGTCCCCCGACCCCAAGGAGCATGACGCTCAAGGATCTTTCCAGCCGGCCAAGGAGACGAAGAAGATACCTCTTGACCCCGAGCATCCAGAGAGGTTTGCCATCATCGGGGCAAACCTGAACAGCAAATAGGAAGGCGAGCTCGCCGATTTCCTCTGTGAGAATCGGGACATCTTTGCATGGTCCCCCAAGGACATGCCGGGTGTTCCGAGGAAATTCGTCGAGCACAAACTACACGTTCGAGAAGACGCAAAGCCAGTCAGACAACCCCTTCGCCGATTGTCGGAGGAGAAGTGCAGGATTGTAGGGGAGGAGATAGCCCGGCTCTTGGCGGTCGGCTTCATCATGGAAGTTTTCTTTCCAGAGTGGCTCGCCAACCCGTTCCTTGTGCTAAAGAAGAACAACAAGTGGCGCATGTGTATAGACTACACGAGCCTCAACAAGGCCTGCCCCAAAGATCCTTTTGCCCTGCCAAGGATTGACCAAGTGATAGACTCCACAGCCGGATGCGAGCTGTTGAGTTTTTTGGATGCTTACTCCGGATATCATCAGATAAAGCTAGACCCGGACGACCGCCTGAAGACCGCCTTCATCACGCCATTTGGAGCCTTCTGCTACCTGACTATGACATTCGGCTTGAGAAATGCCGGTGCCACTTTTCAGCGTTGCATGCAGAAGTGCCTCCTCAAGCAACTCGGCAGAAACGCTCACGTATACGTGGACGACATCGTGGTGAAGACGGAGAAGCGCGGCACCTTGCTGGGAGATCTCAAGGAAACGTTTGAGAACTTATGCCGGTTCCAAATCAAGCTCAACCCCGAGAAATGCGTGTTCGGAGTGCCAGCCGGCCAGCTCCTAGGCTTCCTGGTCTCCGAACGCGGCATCGAATGCAACCCGGTGAAGATCAAGGCCATCGAGAGAATGGCGATCCCCACCAAGCTTCGAGACATTCAGAAGTTCACCGGGTGCTTAGCCTCCTTGAACCGCTTCATCAGCCGGCTCGGAGAGAAAGCTCTCCCTCTCTACCGCCTCATGAAGAAGAGCACTCACTTCGAGTGGAACGACCAGGCCGACCAAGCTTTTCACGAGCTGAAGAAGATGCTGGCCACGCCGCCTGTCCTCGCGGCGCCGACTGAGAAAGAGCCCATGCTCCTCTACATCGCTGCAACCAGCCGGGTGGTCAGCACCGTCATCGTAGTCCAGCGCCCAGAAGAAGGCCGAGCCCAGCCGGTCCAGAGGCCGGTGTATTATTTGAGCGAGGTGCTGTCCGCTTCAAAGCAGAACTACCCGCACTACCAAAAGATGTGTTATGGCATGTACTTCACCGCCAAGAAGCTGAAGCCCTACTTTCAAGAGCATCCCGTCACGGTCGTATGCACTGCCCCGCTAGCCAAGATCATAGGCAGCCGGGACGCATCCAGCCGGGTGGCGAAATGGGCCATCGAGCTGGCCCCGTACACGATCTTCTACCAGCCCCGCACTGCCATCAAGTCCCAAGCACTGGCCGACTTCCTCATCGACTGGGCCGAGACCCAGTACCTGCCGCCGGCTCCCAACTCCACCCATTGGCGCATGCACTTCGACGGGTCCAAGATGCGCACCGGCTTGGGAGCCGGCGTCGTCCTTACCTCTCCGAAAGGCGACAAGCTCAGATACACGCTACAGATCCACTTTGCCGCCTCCAACAATGTGGCCGAGTACGAGGCGCTCATACATGGGCTCCGGCTTGCCAAAGAACTTCGCATTCGCCGGATCCTATGTTATGGCGACTCGGACCTGGTAGTCCAGCAATCATCCGGCGACTGGGACGCCAAGGACGCGAATATGGCGAGCTACCGCTTCCTGGTCCAACAACTCAGCGGATACTTTGAAGGATGCGAGTTCCTCCACGTACCACGAGCCGACAACGAGCCAGCCGATGCCCTGGCTCGAATAGGCTCCACTCGGCAAGCAATTCCAGTCGGCGTCGCTCTCCAACGCCTCCTCAAGCCATCTATCAAGCCGTCTCCAGAGTCCGATTCCATCTTCATGCCGCCTGACCCCGATGCGGCCGAGTCTGGCTCGAAGAACCAAGTAGGCGACCCCAAGACTCCCGTAACCGGCCCGGCGACCCCGGCAGCCGGCTCGGGGACTTCGGCAGCTGGCTCGGGGACTGCCGCACCCGGCTCGGGGACTGCGGTAGCCGGCCCGGGGACTGCACCAACACAACAGCCGGCGGCCGACTCCAGCACCTCACCGCCCAGCCCGCCCACCCTGGTGGCAGTAGCCACATTGGCAGTAGAAGAAGTCGCGGCTCCATCATGGGCTCAGTCCATCCTCAACTTCCTAGTAAACCAAGACCTGCCGGCTAACGAAACAGAAGCAAGACAAGTCCAACGTCGAGCCGGAGCATACACGATCGTCAACAGAGTGCTCGTCAAGCGCAGTGTCACTGGAGTCCTCCAACGGTGCGTCGAGCAAGAGAAAGGCATTGCAATCCTCAGAGACATTCACCAAGGAGAATGCGGCCACCATGCGGCCTCAAGATCACTTGTCGCCAAAGCCTTCCGCCATGGTTTCTTCTGGCCGACTGCTTTGGATGATGCCAAAGAATTAGTTAAACATTGCAAGGGGTGCCAACTCTTCAGCTCCAAGCAACACATGCCGGCCTCGGCACTCAAGACCATTCCCCTCACTTGGCCCTTTGCCGTTTGGGGACTGGACATGGTGGGCCCATTCAAGACGGCGCGCGGCGGCATGACGCATTTGCTCGTCACCATGGACAAATTCACCAAGTGGATTGAGGCAAAGCCGATCAAGAAGCTGAATGGGCTGACTACTGTGACATTCATTGCAGACATAACAGCACGGTATGGCGTGCCACACAGCATCATCACCGACAATGGCACGAATTTTGCCAAAGGAGCCTTGGCACGTTTCTGCGCAGCCCAAGGTATCCGGCTGGACTTAGCATCCGTCGCCCACCCGTAGTCAAACGGCCAGGTCGAGCGAGCCAACGGCCTCATCCTCTCCGGCATCAAGCCCCGCTGGTTGTACCTCTGGAGCGCTCAGCCGGCTGTTGGCTTGATGAGCTGCCGGCTGTCCTCTGGAGTCTGCGCACTACACCAAACAAGTCAACCGGCTTCACCCCTTTCTTCCTTGTGTATGGTGCCGAGGCGGTCATCCCAACTGACATCGAATTCGACTCGCCTCGAGTAACCATGTACACGGAAGCGAAGGCCAAGGAAGCACGAGAAGACGGCGTCGACCTGCTGGAAGAAAGCCGGCTGTTAGCCCTCAGCCGGTCTGCCATCTACCAGCAGGGTTTGCGCCGTTACCACAGCCGGAAGGTCAGGCCAAGATCCTTCCAAGAGGGCGATCTTGTGCTCCGACTGATCCAGCGAACAGCCGGCCAGCACAAGCTCTCAGCCCCTTGGGAGGGCCCCTTCGTCATCAGCAGAGCTCTAGGCAACGACTCCTACTACCTAATCGATGCACAGAAGCTGAAGGCACGCAAGAGAGACGACTCCGGCAAGGAGTCGAAACGGCCATGGAACGCCAACCTCCTTCGAAGATTTTACAGTTGAAAGGCAGTATGTATCACGCTAACTTTTGTATTAAGTACAAGACAATAGGCCCCCCCGAGGAGGGCTTGGGGACTGCCATCCCTTATTTATGAATGAAAAGTATCATGCTTATGACCTTGTCATATCATTTACTTATTCCGTCCGGCACCGAGTTCGACTAGTCGGCTCGGGGACTGGCCGACTGGAGTTATGTTAGAAGTCCTACCCGTAGTCAGACAAGTAGTGTGCCGGCTCTCAAGCCTTCTCTTGCCAAAAGTCGCAGTTCGAAGAACCGGCTGTCCGGCTGGCAAGAGTTAAAGGTAGGAACGGGCACCCACATGAAAAACGGCTAGGGACTAACGGACTAATATAACAAAAGCCGGTTTTTCTCACACTGCCGACTGGCTACCAGAGTAGCCGGCCGGCCGGTTTCCATTCACTTCACTTTAATCCAAGAAAGCTCAAGTACTTGCCTCCCCAAAGAGGGAAGGCGGCAAAGGAAAAAGCCTAAGGATAAAAAAGCATACGCGAATGGAAACCAAACATGCACATGATAAAATTTACATAAAAAGACCTCCAAGAGGCCAGCATTCAACATAGTTTGGATACACCCCCAGTGGGTGGAACTGCGAAAACTTAACAAAGATTGTTCAAAGACAACAAAGCAGGAAAGATAAAGACGGCAGGTCAAGCTGGCGGAGCGGCCGACGAGCCAGACTGGTTGGTGGAGACGGTCGTGCCGGCTGAAGGAGCGGCCGGCTGACGAACTTCAGCTTGGTCGCCGCCTCCCGCAGAGGGCGCGCTTCCACGCGCCTCGTTGCTGGAGGCACGGTCGGCCTGAGGTCGGCTGGTTGTTCCACCAGCCGGCTCGACGTCTTCGCCGTCCTCGTCTTCGTCTTCTTCGCCCTCGTCGCTAGAGGCAATCTCCTCCGCCGAGTCCTCGCCCACCGCCGGGTTCAGCCCGAACCACTCCTCCGGCTGAGCAACACCATCATCATCGATTTCGGGTGCGAAAACGCTGATGTCGGTGCACTCGGCGATCGTCGAAGCTCGCTGGGCGATAGCCGGCCTCACCTCCTCCAGCTCCGAGTCGGCCTCCATCCGCCAAGTGCGCAGCTGGTCCAGGCTCAGCCCTGGGTACCAAGCCCGAACGAATTCCAACGCCCGCCCGGCTCTGAGGCGGGCCGCTGACGCTTTCCAAGCCTCGAAGCGACCAACTGCGACTTCCAGCCAGTCGGCAGTTCGGCTTGGGGTGCAGGGGATCGTCTCGCCAGGCCAGAGGGCGGCCAACACTTGCGCCCCGGCACGTTGGAGCCAGCGAAGCATCCGATGAGCCGGCTGCAACCGTGCCTGGACAGCCAGGAGCTGCTCCTCAAGGGTCCGGTTTGCATCCGGCGCAATGTCGGCCCCCGCTTGACGGCGTGCCTCGCGATGGGCCTCGATGCTTTGGGCGGCGAAGGCGGTGTAGCCTGGGAAGTAATCTGCAAGAAACAACAAGCAACAGCTCAAGATAAGTCAAAAAACCCAGGCGGCAAGGGGCAGGAGAAGGGCTAAGAAGGCAACTTACCGTCGATCAAGTCCTCGATCCGGCCGAAGCCTTCGTCCAGGGCTCGTTGGGTCTCAGACCAGCTCGCCGCCTCGGTCTCATACTCCGCCTTCAAGGCGGCTTCGCTTTCCTGCGCCGCCTGCAGGGCCGCTTTGTGGCTCTCCTCTTGGTCGGCCAGCTTCTTGGCTAGGCGATCCCATTCCTGGACCAAGGCGGCGCACTCGGCCTCCTTGGTATGAAGGGCGGCCTTCGCCTCGCCGAGCTCCTTCCTCAAGTCGGCGTTGGCCCCTGAAGACAAAGAAAAACCAATAAGAAAAGAGTCGTCAAGAAAGATCCGAACCGACTGCGCAGCAGTCGGCCCGAATCTCGGGGACTACACCCAGTGGGTGCGCTGACGCGCCCCCACAGGAGACAGACAAAATCGAGTACTTACTTCGGCTGTCGGCCAGGTCGTCGGTCCGCCGGCTCAACTCCCGAGCCTGGGAGTCGAAGGCGGCAGCACGAAGGTTGTGGTATTCCTGAAAGTTTAGAAAAAAAGCAAAGTAAGGTGGCCGTCGAGAAAGATCCGACCCGACTGCGCAGCAGTCGGCCCGAATCTTGGGGACTACACCCAGTGGGTGCGCTGACGCGCCCCCACAGAAGAAATTAAGAAAGCAAAGCAGCCAAGAACGAAGGACTCACCCGGATAGTGGCTCGCGTTGACAAGAACTCTTGGTTGAGCTGTTGCAGCAGGGCGGCCTGAGCTTGTAGCCGGCTCCGGACCCCTTGAGCCGCCGCATCCAGCTCGCCAGTCCCCCCGCTGGGAGTCCACTCGGACATGGCGGTGCTGGCCGCCTCCAGATCTTCCGTCGGCTGGCCTGCGCCCGCAACTCGGCGCAGCTCCGGCGGAGCGGCGCCTCCCCCTGCGCGCCGGCTCGCCGCCGGCTGCACCTCGAGGCCGGCTCTGTTCTCCGGCTCACCTCCGGCCGGCCCCTCTGGCGCCGCTGACGGTTGGCCGCCTTGGCCCGCTCCGGTTGGCGCCGATGGCGGCACTCTCCCCGCAAAGGCCACGGGGTCCTCCCCCCTCTCCAGCAGCGGCGGGTCTTGGACGATCTCCTCCGCCAAGGGCAATGGGGTGTCGGGGGCTACAGCTCGGAGAGGAATGGCGAGCAGCGGAGGCTGGTTGCGCGAGCTTTCCGCCTCCGTCTCTGCGGTAGCCGCCTCCGTCTGGGCCTTGCCCGCCGCGTTGGCCTGCTCCCTCGCCGCCTGGGCGGCCGCCTTCTCCGCTGCCTCGCGCTCCTCTCGCGCTTCGCGGGCGTTACGCTCTGTGGCCTCCCTGAGATCGGCGAGGGGGTCCACGCGGCGGGAGCTCGAAGACCCTCCAGCCAGCCCCACGACGGAGCCGCCCGGACCCCGCTCAAGGGAAAGCGGCGCCCTGTCCGGCAAGCGAGAAAAAGCTAAGAAGAATATTCGAAGAGAAAGAGAATGATGGAAAGCATGCGGCAAGGCAATCGAAGGCTTACGCTGAGACCGCCGTAGGCTGCTTCACCGCCTTGCGGAAGCGGGCCGCTTTCGCAGCCGCCTCGTCTCGCTTGGTCGCTGCGGCGGAGGCTTTGGACTTCTTCGGCCGACTGCCGAAGAGGCCTGAAGCGGCCCGGCGCTTCTGTGCGCCGCCACCGGCAGTTGGCGCGGTAGACGAGCCCGCGCCCTGATGGTCGGCCGCCGGCTGGCGACGCGGAGCGACTTCGACTTCGAAATCGTCCGGCCAGTCCTCGAACCACGGCGTCTTCCATGGCGGCCGCCCCCAAGTCCGGGTCGTCAACGTCATCCACCGTGCGGTTGGGGGCATACTGGCGTTCGATCCCCGCCACCCCGGCCGGCGGCGCAAGAAGAGGGTTCTACTCAAAAGAACCGACTGGTCAGAAGCCGGCCGTCATGAAGCCGGCCGACGACAAAAAGAAGATAGAGAGAGAAGCTTACCATGGGCGGAGGATTGGCGCGGGAATACGACACCTTGCCGTATTGCCAGTCCCCGGCGAGCTTGCAGTTGGCGATGTAGTTAACCATGAGCGCCACCTCCGCGTGGGGCATTTCCCATGTGCTCAGACGGCTTGGGTCGAAGCGGCCGCTCATCTGACACATCATATGGGGCCGGCTTTGGAGAGGAAGGATCCGGCGCTCCACGAAGGCGGCCACCAAGTCGGCCCCGCGCAAGCCTTCCGACTGAATCAACACCCGAAGCCGGGAGATGGCGGCGTTCCCGGCCGGAGACAATGACCGGGACTGGAAGCTCCACGAGGGCTGCCTCCCAGCCGGTGGGCCGGCTACGTAAGCCGGCAGGTTGATGTAGTCTCCTTGCTCGGCGACGTTCTTCACTAGAAATAAGATCTTTGCCAAACCTTCACCGACTGGATCAGGGGGATGGGCGGGAACGGGTTGTTCTCGCTCGCCCTCCTCATGGCGATGAAGGCTCCACAAGGGGCGGGCACGCCGGCGACGACCGTGCCGAGCTTGCTCTGGAAGAACTCTCCCCAGAGCTCCAGCGTGGGGAGGAGCCCCAAGAAGCCTTCGCAGAGGGAGACGAAGGCCGACAGCAGCATCACCGCATTGGGCGTAAGGTGATGCGGCTAGAGGTTGTAGAACTCCAGGAAAGAGCGCAGAAACCCGCTCGCCGGAAGGCCGAAGCCGCGCAGGCAGTGCGAGCGGAAGACGACCCGCTCGCCCTCCTCCGGCGCCGGCGAGATCTCCTTCGCGGGCGCCAGGCGGACCTGTACGCGGTCGGTGCCGGGCAGGCACCGGGTCTGGTGAAGGAACTCCACGTGGTCTTCATGGACGTTGGAGCCGTCCCACGAGCTTGACAACGCCATGGGAGCAAGGCGGTGTAGAGACGCGACGGCGCTGAGACGGGAAGCTGCGACGGCAGCGATAGGAAGAAGATGAGGGTTAGGAGGGGCGGAGCGGGAGGGAGCGTGCGAACCTCTGTCGTTCTCCCTCCTCCCCCTACTTATAGGCTCACATGGCGGAGCCGAGGAGGCGCGGCGTGGGAAAGCGTGGGGATCGATCGTGCCCACTCCCCACGTCCCGCGATTATCGAGCCTTAACGGCGAAACAAAACTGCCTCGAGAAGGCGAGCGGCCCCTGTGGGCCACGGAAGATCCACGCCCGGACCAAGGCTCGCGAGTGGCGGGGCCGGGCCTGCAGCGGCGTCCCGTCGCGCGCGTGCGCTCGCAGGATCTCGCCGCCACGTGGCCGCGGGAGGGCCCGTAGTCGGCACGCGGGTTCCCCCCCCCTCCTCTCGCCTACAAGACGCGGGGCTCTCTGAAGTCGGCGTACACCTGCTAAGCCGGCTCTTCAGGATGGGAAGCTGACCAAGCTTCTCGTCCCCCTGCTCACCTCGGAGCTCGATCAGCTTCGGGGACTACTGTCGAAGCAAATAGCCATGGGTAGCCTAGCCGGCTTCCCCTGGCCCTTCTGAAAAAGTTACGAGCCCGCCCGGCTCTTGAGAATCCAAGACATGGGGCCGCCTTCCCCTAGCTGGCTGCAACCCAGGCCGGCTTTCGGAAGGCGGTCCGACTTTAGCCCTCATGAGAAGGCCGACTCCAAGAAGCCGACCATGAGAAGGCCGACTCCAAGAAGCCGGCTCCCCATAAAGCGGTCAAGACCGTACCCACAAAGTTTGCACCCACCTAACGGTGGTGCGCCGGGGCGTGGCTACAGTAAAGCCTGCCACCCCCGAATCCCGGAGCACGCCTGGCATGGTGCGCCGTACGGGCTAGGCACGACCCATCCGGCGCGGCACTGTTGCCATGTTGACCCTGGCATCACCCACGACGGGCCGCCAGCGTGGCCCACAGACGGTGGGCCCCTTTGAGCAGAGAGACGCCCGAAGGCGGCCACGCCTCCAACTAGTCGGCCCAAGACAGAGCCGGCTCCCCGCAGCCGGCTTGCCGCCTTCCTCGAAGAGGACGCCCCATTAAGGAGACAAGACGCGGTAAGGCTACAGCGATCGCCTGACAGGCGGCGGTACTGTAGCCGCGCTTACCACGATGAAGCTCACGTCAACAAGATGGAGCCACAGTAACCAGCCGCCGACTAGGCCCTGGACAGTGGGGCCTACCTGTCGACCAAGGGGCCGACAGCCGGCGGGACCCACCAGTCGGCGGGCCCCAGCAGCCGGCGCAGAAGCCGGCGAGCGCAGTCACAGACGGCTGGGCCCCGTGCCCAGTCGAATTACCATTGTACCCCCGGGGGGTTGGCCTATATAAACCCCCCGGAGCACCCATGCAAAGGGTTCGACCCCTTACTAGTCCTAGACACCCCACACAAGGAGAAGAAGCAGGCTTGCCGTGCCCTTCTTCCTCCTCCCACCAAACAGCTCAAGGAGCGTTGTATTGCTACTCGATTCATCTAGTGAACATGCGGAGACCCCGCAGAGCAGCAGTAGGGGTGTTATCTCCACGGAGAGCCCCGAAGCTGGGTAAGATCCGCTGGCATGCATGTCTTCGCCTTATCCCGTTTCCAGGCACCGGCGATGTCTTACTGGCTCCCACAATGATAAGCCACCCATTGGCATATGTCGCACCTACCACCCGACAGGCGCGGAGGGTTCGGAGTCCGGAGCAGGGTCCGGCACCTTGGAGTCACGGGCTTCACAGAGGATAAAGCTGGTGTTTGGCTCAATCGCCGTTGAGACTGCAGCCCCCGAGGTGGTGTCTAGCCACCCGCCCTCGATCGGCGCAGTTGGCTCCGAGCTAAGGGTCGGAGCTGTTGTGGGCGCGGCCTCTAGGGCACTATTCGGCGGTAGAGCTAAGTCATGCCCATTATGACCGTGCGGCGCGCTTTGGTTGTGGCTCGGATCCGTCAAAGATCAAGTCTCCGCGGATGTCAGCCGTGTAGTTCAAACTTCCAAATCTGACCTGACAGCCAGGGGCGTAGCTTTCAATCTGCTCCAGATGGCCAAGCGAATTAGCCCATAGTGCAAAGCCGCCGAACATGAAGATCTGTCTGGGGAGAAAGGTCTCACCCTAGACCGCATCGTTGTTGATGATCGGAGGAGCCATCGGGCCAAAGGGTGACGACACGGAGAAACTCTCAATGAAAGCACCAATGTCGGTGTCAAAACCGGCGGATCTCGGGTAGGGGGTCCCGAACTGTGCGTCGAGGCGGATGGTAACAGGAGACAAGGGACACAATGTTTTTACCCAGGTTCGGGCCCTCTCGATGGAGGTAAAACCCTACTCCTGGTTGATTGATATTGATGATATAGGTAGTACAAGAGTAGATCTACCACGAGATCAGAGAGGCTAAACCCTAGAAGCTAGCCTATGTTATGATTGTTCTTCGTCCTATAGACTAAAACCCTCCGGTTTATATAGACACCGGAGAGGGCTAGGGTTACATAGAGTCGGTTACAATGGGTGGAGATCTACATATCCGTATTGCCAAGCTCGCCTTCCACGCCAAGGAAAGTCCCATCCGGACACGGGATGAAGTATTCAATCTTGTATCTTCATAGTCCAAGAGTCCGGCCAAAGGTTATAGTCCGGCTATCCAGACACCCCCTAATCCAGGACTCCCTCACCCTTCATGGCCTGTTTGGCCGCCTTGTGAAGCTCGACCAGTTGCTTCAGCTGGTCGCTCAAGGGCATTGGGTGTTCGGTCCCAATATACTGAGACCAGAACAACTTTTCCATCAAGCTCCCCTCCTCAGCTCGGTAAAACTCCACAGAATCCAGCACACTGTGGGGAAGATCTGCGAACGCTCCTGGAGAGCTCTGAAGTCGGGTAAGTAAAAGGAAAGTTTCCTTCACATGCTTGCTTTGCATAATGAATGCCTTACCCGCTGCTATCTTCTTCACCGCATCAATCTCCTGGAGGGCCTTGTGGGCTTCAGCCTTGGCGCTCTGTGCGCTTTCGAGCGCAAGCTCCAAGGACTCGTGTTTTTTGGCGAGAGCCTCGAGCTCTTGCTGCACCTCGCCTACCCGGGTTCTTGCCTTTCCCACTCAATGCGCTCCTTGGCCGCTTTGTCTTCGGCCTCGGACAACGCCTTCTTCAGGGTCGCCACCTCGGTCGTGGCCCCTGGAAAATTCATGATGATCCTATTATTTTACAACCGAATTTCTTTTTAATATATAGACAAGGTATTGCTTACCTTTGCTCTCCTCGAGCTGCCTCTTGGTAAGGCCGAGCTCTTCCTCGGACTGCTCAAGGTCCTGCTTCAGTGCAGTGACCTCCGCAGTATGTGCGGCAGTGGCCAGTAGTGAAGCCTGCATATGCACATAGACATATTCTGATTAGACTCCTGAGTCAATATTTGATCCTCTATTCAGCCTTTCTTTGCGAACGCCAAACAGAGCATCAGGGGCTACTGTCTATGCAGTCATATTTTCCTATATTTTGATTGCTTACCTGAAAGCCTGTTAAGAGGCTGGCACAAGCTTCGGTTAGTCCGTTTTTGGCGGACTGAACTTTCTCGATCACTACACTCATGATAGTGAGGTGCTCTTCGTTGATGGAAGCGTCGCGAAGCGCTTCCAGCAAGTTGTCCGGTGCCTCTGGATGGACAGAGGCCACCGGCACGGGCGGCTTGCCCCTCTTAACGGGGGGTCGCCTGCCGGAGTTCGGAACCACTGAAGGTTCCGGCGCAATGTTCGGCTGGGGGCCGAACTTGGAGCCCGTGGGAGTCTTGCTCCCTTTGCGCCTAGGGTCCAAAAGGTCGCCTCGAGACGACCCCAGGACTACCTCCCCTTGGCTCGGTGCCTTTTGAGACAACACCTCGATGTTGTCCGTAGGGCAAGGGGTGGAGGCGGTCGGAAGTGAATCGCTATTCATATTCAACGAGTCCAAAGAACCGTCCGACGAAGATACGTCGATACGGGCTCGGGACGGACTGCATAATCATATTCAGTGTAAGGAGAAGCAGTGCAATAAAACATACCATGAATTACTATGGTATCCGGATACTTACGACTTCGCCAGGGGCTTGTCCCTGGGTAACCACTCGTCGTCGGTGTAGGCGGCCGTCGTGGAGCAGTCCAGAAGGAGGGTCCTTCCCATCTTGGACCCTTCAGCCTCCCCGGTTGGGGCAGCCTTCCTTTTCTTGTCTTCCCCGGCTGGGGGACAACTTTCCTCTTCCTCCTCCTCGTTTTCGTGGGAGGAGTGCGCTTCGGAGTTATCGGACAATGAGTCCGATATAACCTTGTGCCGGAGACCCTTTCGGGTCCCCATGGCCTTCTTCTTGGCCTTCTTCACCGGCACCTCGTAAGGCGCCGGAACCAGCATCTCCGTTAGGAGAGCAACTGCAGGATCTTCAGGCAGGGGGGGTGGGCAATCGATCTGCTCTGTTGTCTCTACGCAGTCCTGTTAATGGAATGGAAGCTTAGATCCCGTACATGATTAAACCGGGGCAAATAAATATCCTGTGAGATATAAAAACTTACCGGATTGGCATGGCGCTTTGCGCTGAGTTCGCGGTCCTCGGTAAGGGGAGGAGGTACCTCGACGCCCTTGAACAGCACCTTCCAGACGTCCTTGTGCATCATGTCGAATAGCTCTCGCAGCGTCTGGTGCTTGGTCGGGTCGAACTCCCACAAATTGAATACCCGTCGTTGACACGGGAGTATCCGGCGGAAGAGCATGACCTGGACCACGTTGACGAGCTTGATTTTCTTGCTCATCATGTTCTTGATGCAGGTCTGGAGTCCGGTCAGCTCTACCAGGGAACCCCGGGACAGGCCCTTCTCTTTCCAGGAGGTGAGCCGCATGGGGATTCCGGATCGAAATTCGGGGGTCGCCACCCAGTTGGTGTCGCGCGGCTCGGTGATGTAGAACCACCCCGATTGCCACCCCTTTATGGTCTCCACATAGGAGCCTTCGAGCCAGGTGATGTCAGGCATTTTGCCCACCATGGCGCCTCTGCACTCCGCTTGTTGGCCGACCACCACCTTCGGTTTAACATTGAAGGTCTTCAGCCACAGGCCGAAGTGGGGCCTGATGCGGAGGAAGGCCTCGCACACGACGATAAACGCCGAGATGTTGAGGATGAAATTGGGGGCCAGATCATGAAAATCCAGCCCGTAGTAGAACATGAGCCCGCGGACAAAGTGGGTAAGGAAAACTACCCTCTCATGGGGTTCGGGCGTAGGGATGATCTGCCCCGCATCTGGCAGCCCGTGCGCGATGTCCGCGGCCAGATATCCGACTTCCCGTAGCTTTGTGATGTTCTCCTCCATGACGGAGGAGACCATCCACTTGCCTCCCGCTTCGGACATGCTTGGAGTGGTTTGAGGAGAAAGACGCGAACTTGGGCGCTGGAGCTCGAGTGCGCGAGAATGGATAAGCAAGGAGGAAGAAGGCATGGGTAAAAGGGTGAATCTTTGTCCCTTTATGAGGGTGGAAGAGGCGATGCGCCTCCCCACTTACCTGGTAAAATCGCTTATTCCCCGAGCGCTGTAATTGATGGCGCGGTTGGGTTACCCATGCCCATATTGATGAGAATCCCGTGATAAGGGGACATGATCTCTGCTTCGACAAGACGTGCCAAGGAAACCACCTCGCGATAAGTGCAGTAGCTGGTTGAGAAAAACAGTTCGAATAATGACCGGGTCGTGGTATGATGTCATGCTGTCAAACGTGTTAGCAGATTAGATTTGTGGAAATATTATTCTCTCTACGGTGGTATGTGGAACTTTTTTTGTAGAGCCGGACACTATCCTTGTGTTCAAGATCTTCTATGGAGTATTCGGAGGAAAGAACCTGCCTTGCAATGCCGAAGACAAATCTGCGCACCGGACTCATCGTCATTGAAGTCTGGTTCAGGGGCTACTGAGGGAGTCCTAGATTAGGGGGTCTCCGGACAGCCGGACTATATCCTTTGGCCGGACTGTTGGACTATGAAGATACAAGATTGAAGACTTCGTCCCGTGTCTGGATGGGACTCTCCTTGGCGTGGAAGGCAAGCTTGGCAATACGGATATGTAGATCTCCTCCCTTGTAACCGAGTCTGTGTAACCCTAGCCCCCTCCGGTGTCTATATAAACCGGAGGGTTTAGTCCGTAGGACAACAACAATCATACCATAGGCTAGCTTCTAGGGTTTAGCCTCTACGATCTCGTGGTAGATCAACTCTTGTAATACTCATATCATCAAGATCAATCAAGCAGGAGGTAGGGTCTTACCTCCATCGAGAGGGCCCGAACCTGGGTAAACATTGTGTCTCCCGCCTCCTGTTACCATCCGCCTTAGACGCAAAGTTCGGGACCCCCTACCCGAGATCCGTCGGTTTTGACACCGACACTAACCCTTATGCAGGAGATGGAACATTACATCCTGATATGCACCTAATCTATGTGGATGAAGTTTGTGGATTATTTAAGCTTGCAGGTTTGCCCGAAGATGTTGTCAAGAAGAAGGTATTCCCTTTATCTTTGAAGGGAAAGGCATTGACATGGTATAGGCTATGTAATGATATTGGATCATCGAACTACAACTGATTGAAATTGGAATTTCAATAGAAGTTTTATCCTATGCATCTGGTTCATCGTGATTGGAATTATATATACAATTTTTGGAATTATATATATAATTTTTGGCCTCGTGAAGGAGAAAGTATCGCTCAAGCTTCGGGGAGGCTTAAGTCAATGTTATACCATGCCCCAATCATGAGCTCTCAAGAGAAATTATTAGTCGGATTTTTTATGCTCGCCTTTCTTGTAATGATCAATCCATGCTCGATACTTCTTGTACTGGTTCTTTTATGAAGAATACTATTAAATTCAAATGAGATTTATTGGAAAGAATTAAACGCAACTCTGAAGATTGGGAACTCGATGAAGGTAAGGATTCAGGTATAAACCTTAAGTTTGATTGTGTTAAATCTTTTATGGATACCAATGCTTTTTGTGAATTTAGCACTAAATATGGACTTGACTCTGAGATAGTAGCTTCTTTTTGTGAATCTTTTGCTACTCATGTTGATCTCCCTAAGGAGAAGTGGTTTAAATACCATCCTCCCATTGAAGTGAAAGTAGAGGAACCTATTAAAGTTGACGAAGAAACTATTACTTATAATGTTGATCCTATTGTTCCTACTGCTTATATTGAGAAACTGCATTTTCCTGTTAGAATAAAGGAGCATGCTAAAGCTTCAACTGTGCTTCATAAGAGTTATACTAGAACACCTACACCCCCTGAACAAATTAAAGTTGAACCTAGTATTGCTATGGTTAAAGATCTCTTGGTTGATAATATTGATGGGCATGTTATTTATTTATGTGATGAAGCTGCTAGAATTGCTAAACTCGATATTAAAGATAAACATAGACTTGTTGTTGGCATGCCTTTTGTTTCTGTTAAAATAGGAGATCCTTGTTATCATGGCTTATGTGATGTGGGTGCTAGTGTGAGTGCAATTCCTTTTACTTTATATAAAGAAATTATGAATGATATCGCACCTGCTGAGATAAAAGATATTGATGTTACTATTAAGCTTGCCAATAGAGATACTATATCACCAATTGGGATTGTTAGAGATGTTGAAGTCTTGTGTGGGAAAATAAAATATCCTACGGATTTTCTTGTTCTTGCTTCCCCACAAGATGATTTTTGTCCCATTATATTGGTAGACCTTTCTTGAACACTATTAATGCTAAGATAGACTATGATGTTTGCTTGAACTACGTCGGTATTTCCCCAAAGAGGAAGGGATGATGCAGCACAACAACGGTAGGTATTTCCCTCAGTGATGAGATCAAGGTTATAGAACCAGTAGAAGAACCATGCAACACCACATAAACAAGTCCTGCACACAAAGAACAAATACTTGCAACCCGACGTACGAGAGGGGTTGTCAATCCCTCACGGGTAAAAAGATAGGTAAAATTGTAGTAGATTGGATAAATGGATCTCATGGGAACGCGAGATAAAATAAATAAATAAATAAATAATGCAGAAAGGTATTTTTGGGTTTTTGGATTAATAGATCTGAAGATAAAAGCAAATAAAATATATCGCGAAGGCAAATATAATAAAGAAGAGACCCGGGGCCGTAGGTTTCACTAGTGGCTTCTCTCGAGAAAAATAGCAAATGGTGGGTAAACAAATTACTGTTGGGCAATTGATAGCACTTCAAATAATCATGATGATACCCAGGCAATGATCATTATATAGGCATCACGTCCAAGATTAGTAGACCGACTCCTGCCTGCATCTACTACTATTACTCCACACATCGATCGCTATCTAGCATGAATCTAGTCTATTAAGTTCATGGAGAAACATAGTAATGCAATAAGAACGATGACATGATGTAGACAAGATCTATTTATGTAGACATATACCCATCTTGTTATCCTTAATTGCAATGATACATACGTGTCGGTTCCCCTTCTGTCACTAGGATCAAACACCGTAAGATCGAACCCATCACAAAGCACCTCTTCCCATTGCAAGATAAATAGATCAAGTTGGACAAACAAAACCCAAATATCGGAGAAGAAATACGAGGATATAAGTAATCATGCATAAAAGAGATCAAAAGATTCAAATAACTTTCATGGATAAAAACATAGATCTGATCATAAACTCAAAGTTCATCGGATCCCAAGAAACACATCGCAAAAAGAGTTACATCATATGGATCACCAAGAGACCATTGTATTGAGAATCAAAAGAGAGAGAGAGAGAGAGAGAGAGGAAGCCATCTAGCTACTAACTACGGCCCGAAGGTCTACAAAAGACTACTCACGCATCATTGGAGAGGCACCAATGAGGATGATGAACCCCTCCGTGATGGTGTCTAGATTGGACCTGGTGTTTCTGGAACTTGCGGTGGCTGGAATTGATTTTGGTCGACTCCCCTATGGTTTCTAGAATGTTGGGGTATTTATAGAGCAAAGAGGTGGTGCAGGAGGCCACCGAGGTGGGCACAACCCATCTGGGCGCGCATGGGGGCCCAGGCGCGCCCTGGTGGGTTGTGCCCCCCTCGGGGCACCCCAAGGTGCTTCTCCGGCACATTGGTTCTCTTTTGGTCCATTAAAATCCACAAAAAGTTTCGTTGCATTTGGACTCTATTTGGTATTGATTTTCTGCGATGTAAAAAACAAGCAAAAAATAGCAACTCGCACTTGGCACTATGTCAATAGGTTAGTACCAAAAATGATATAAAATGATTATAAAACATCCAAGAATGATAATATAACAGCATGGAACAATCAAAAATTATAGATACATTTGAGATGTATCAGCATCCCCAAGCTTAGTTCCTTCTCGTCCTCGAGTAGGTAAATGATAAAAATAGAATTTTTGATGTGGAATGTTGCCTAACATGTTCATCACATATTCTTTCTTTTATAGCATGGACAATTGGACTTTTATATGGTTCAAAGCAATAGTCTAGTTTTGACATGAGGATTTTAATACTCAAGCATATCAACAAGCAACCATGTCTTTCAAAATATCAACGCTAAAGCAAGTTATCCCTAGCCCATCATGCTCGATCATTGATCCATTCATGAAACACACTCGCATATTAGCCACACCCAATGCTCAAGTACGATCATAGTGCCCCTTAGTTGGTGCTTTATAAGAGAAGATGGAGACTCAAAATAAAAATTGCATAAAATAAATAGAAAGGCCCTTCGCAGAGGGAAGTAGGGATTTGTAGAGGTGCTGGAACTCAAAGCAAAAAAGATAGGGATAAAACATTTTGGGAGGCATGCTTTTCCTGCCAACGAAAATGATCTAGTAGTTCCCAATACTTTCCATGCTAGATATATCATAGGACGTTTCCAAACAAAAAATAAAGTTTATTCCTTTTCCCACCATACTTTCACTTTCCATGGTTAACCATATCCATGGGTGCCTTCCATACCAACACTTCTCAAGGAATTTATTATTTCACAACATCAAGTAAATTCATTTTTCATTTTGGGACCGGGCATCCCTAATACCTTTGTCATACTCTTGTGCAATGACAAGTGAATAAACACTCATCTTTAGAATAACACATCTAGCATGGAAATATATCAGCCACCCCCTACTGTTTAATGAGCGGTATGAGCACACAAAAGAGAAAATTATTTTGAAAATTATAGATGGCACATACTAATTTGCTTAGAACGGCAAAAGAATACCACATATAGGTAGGTATAGTGGACTCATGTGGCAAAACTGGTTAAAGGATTTTGGATGCACAAGTAGTGATCATACTTAATGCAAAGTGAAGGCTAGCAAAAGATTGAGAAGCGACCAACCAAGAAACGAAAAATCTCATAAGCGAGCATTAAGCATAACTAACACCGAATAATGCACCACAAGTAGGATGTAATTTCATTTCATAACTATTGACTTTCGTGCTTGCATAGGGCCGGAATCACAAACCTTAACACCAATATTCTTAATAAAGAATAATTACTCATCAAGATGACTCACATATTATCTCAACTTATCTCAAAACAATTACAAGTAATCAAGTTTATTTTGTCCAATGATCTTCACAAAAGTTTTTATTATATCCTCCTTGGATATCTATCACTTTGGGACTAATTTCACATGTTTCTTTTGATAGCTCAAACAAATCTAAGTGAAGAACATAGGCATAAAAAAATTTCTTCTCTCAAAATAATTTAAGTGAAGCAAGAGAGAATTTCTTAAAAAATTTACTAACTCTCACATAAATCTAAGTGAAGCATGAGAGCATTTCTTCAAAAATACTAAAGCAGACCATGCTCAGAAAGATAGAAGTGAAGCACTAGATCAATTCCATAGCTCATAAAGATTTAAGTGAAGCATAGAGAGCAATTCTAACAAGTTATGGCATAAATTTGGCTCTCTCAAATAGGTGTGTCCAGCAAGGGTTCATGACTAAGAACATAAAGCAAAACAAGCAAAGACTCATATCATACAAGACGCTCCAAGCAAAACTCAAATATGTGACGAATAAAAATATAGTTTCAAGTAAAATACCGATGGTTGTTAGAAGAAAGAGGGGATTCCACTCGGGGCATCACCAAGATTAGCCTTTCTCTAATCCTTATTCCTTCATCCATCGTAAAGTCACCCAAAACTTAAAAACATCAATCACAGAAAACTCAACAAAACCTTCATGAGTTCCGTTAGTATAAGAAAGCAAATCACTATTATAATTACTGTTGCAAACCCATTCGTATTTTATTTTTGCATTATATCTACTGTATTCCAACTTTTCTATGGAAAAAACTCTTCAAAGAAAACCATAGAATCATCAAAATAAGCACACAACACAAAGAAAAAAGAATCTCTCAAAAACAGAACAGTCTGTAGAAATCTGGAGATTTCGAATACTTCTATAACTCCAAAAATTCTGAAAAATTAGGATAACGTGAGATTTTTGTATATTAATCTTCTAAAAAGAAAATCAGTATTTTATAGCGCTTTTGTTAAAAATGAAAATTATTTTTCTAGGCGCATAAGTTTCTGTTTTTTAGCAAGATCAAATCAACTATCACCCAACAAGATCCTAAAGGCTTTACTTGGCACAAACACTAATTAAAACACACAAAAAACACAATAATAACAGTAGCATAATTGTGCAACCACTCAAGAACAGAGAGAAAAGGACAAAAAATAAATTTTATTCATTAGGTTGCCTCCCAACAAGCGCTATTGTTTTATGCCCCTAGCTAGGCATAATGCAAAGGATCAAGTCTTATCATCTTTGTTTCTAGATCCATATGATGCCCTCATGATTGATTCATATGGTGGCTTAATTCTAGTTCTAGGGAAGTGTTCCATACCCTTCCTTAGTGTAAATTGAAATTTAATATTGTCGTCTTTCATATCAACCACAGCACCAATAGTACGTAAAAATGGTCTAGCAAGAATAATTGGACAAGACGGATTGCAATCAATATCAAGAACAATAAAATCTACTGGCACATAATTCCTATTTGCAAGAATAAGAACATCATTAATTCTTCCCATAGGCTTTTTAATAGTAGAATCTGCCAAGTGCAAATTTAGAGAACATTCTTCAATATCGGTAAGACCAAGCACATCACATAAAGATTTCGGAATTGTAGAAACACTAGCACCCAAGTCACATAAAGCAAAACACTCATAATTTTTAATATTGCCTTTGATAGTAGGTTCCCATTCATCATGCAATTTCTTTGAAATCTCTAATTACAACTTTTCTTCCAAAGCTTTCATCATAGCATAAACAATATATGTTTAGGAAAAGCTTTATTTTGTTCATAAGCATGAGGTGAATTTATCATGGATTTAAACAAAGAAATACTATCAATCAAAGAGAAACTATCGTAATTAAAGTCTTTGTAATCCAAAAGAGTGGGCACATCACTAGTTAAAGTTTTGACCTCTTCAAACCCACTTTTATCAATTTTCTCAACAAGATTTTCACCCTAGGAATTATCGGGACGCCTTCTAGCTAAAGTTGACTCTTCTTCAGTCCCTTTATTATCAATCTTAATTTTACTAAAAAAAGAATCAATAGAGGAAACACCAATCATTTTAAGATCTTCATCACTTTTATGAAAGCAATCACTAGAAAACGTTTTTTCTAAAAATTCTCTTGTAGCTCTAAGCATAGCGGTTCTTTTCTTAATTTCATCCATAGAAACATAAAGAGCCTTAATTGATTCCTAAACCTTAGGCACAAAAAATTCATCTTGAGATTTTCTACATCATGAGAAATTCTATCAATACTTCTAGACATATCATCAATCTTATTCAGCTTTTCTTCTATTGTAGCACTGAAAACTTTTTGAGTATTGTGACAGCCTGGATTTTGCCTTCTCTCTTTTTCCGGACATGGTTTTCCCTTTGCCTTGGATTTGAGTTTTTGGAATCAATTCAAATGGACTTGTCACTTGGGCATGCCCTCGACTTTCACCCTAGTGACCTATTACTTCCCATTCAATCTCATTTCTTTGAACAATCCCCAAAATAATAAAATGAGTATTTTTCATAAAAGAAAAATATTCATTTTCTCTTCTAAAGCCTATTTTAGAAACCCATGCTTCAAAGCAACCCCCATTTTTATTACTCCAAAAATTCTGAAATAATTCCTGAATATTCTTTGAACCATGGCCCACCTTCTCAAGCAAAAATATTGCATGAATTTTTGTAATATTTTTGCTACAGAAAATAATTCCTCTTCTGATCCAGAATTGCACTTTGTATAGCAAGTGCATTTTTCCTTGATCCTTTGACCCCGATTTTTCTTGAGCCTCTTAACCCTCCTAAGAAAACCTTAACCCCACGAGATCAACCCTAATGGCCATCTCAAAGCTATCCAAACATAGCAGCCAAGTTTCTGTCCAGAAACTTGCCAAGATGGTTGAGTCACATATGGTCGGCCTGGCGATGAACCCTCAGCTTCTCTAGACCTATCACTGCATGGAATTTAGCCCAGACAAGGTTTGTCCGGTCGTGGGCGTCATTTTGACCATGCCAGGGCGGTGACCGTGTGTATACACGGGGTCTCGCATGCATTCGATGTGCTCTGAGTAGCGCCAACGCCTCTGTTCGGCGCGTGCTCGAGCCAGAGCTCGCCGACGACTGCCGCGCCGTGCCACCAGCCTCGACTCATCACCTTTGACCCCTCCCTGATGCTTTCCGATGCCGGAGACGCCGAAGTGAGCACGGGCACGTCGCAGCCAAAAGTCACAGTGCACTCGTGCCCTTGTCTTCTTTTCTTGTGCCTCCTGTGCTCGTCCGCGAGCGTGGACATCTCCCGCGTACTCACTGAGCCATTGCCCCCTCCCTCTGGTGCCTTTTATCGCTGTTCGCCGGTCTCCAGAGTACTCCGGTGGCGCCATGTACCCCCCTCGCTCCGGCTATATATAGAGTCGTTCCCTCTGCCTCGAAGCCTCACACTACACCACACAACCACCACAACCGCGTAGAGGAACCATAACCCGGTCGGGCAGGCCTCTGGCCATCAACCTCGATCAGAGATCGTCGGCGATCCCCGCAGCCCAACCACCCCACTCCAGAGCCCCTCCATCCCTACCAACTTCTCAGGCGCGTCGTTGGGGATCCTCTGGTGTCGCCTGGACGCAGCTGAGCCCCTGGAGTCGCCCCTCGCCTTCGCCTTCTTCATCTCCGGCAAGACCCGTCCGCCACCGCCGCTTGCGAGCTTGATTGCGAGCAACTCTGGCCATCCCTCGACAAGGCACGGGTACGGGCAGGTGCGCCACGACCCCCTCTCCACTTCTATCCCTCTGGTTTTGTCCAAAACCCACTCATCGCCGGTGTAAGCTCCGGCGGACCGCCGCCGCGCTCTGTTTCCTCTCGTCCCCTCTCTCTCCTGACCGGTGGGGCCCGGTGTCAGCCTCACCACTCGCACCCGAAGCGGTGCGGGTGGAGGCGTATCCTGGCTTTACGCCATTGACGTAACCCCCCCCCCCATGTTTTCTGACTGATTCAAAATAATTCAAATCTTTGACCACAACTTTGACCAGTGATAACTCCTAGCTCCTAAGTCCAAATGAGTTGATTCTTTTTGCATTGTGTTTGTTTCAAAAAGCTCTAACAACACACCAAAATGTGGAATTTTCCTTGCTGTCTAGAATTTCTAGTGATTTTCAGAATGGTTTTTGATATTTTTTTGTGGTTTCTAATTATTTTCAGAAGGAGGAGCTTGCCTTGAAGATAACTAGGAGGAGTGTGACCCTCCTCTGCACTAAGGCAAGCCACACCAGCATTTGGATGGTGTCATTTCAATATCTATGATTGTTTCTACTTAAATATGAGTTCTTACATGCATTTAAAAATTTGTTAAATAATTATGGTTGCATGCTAGTTACTTTGTCATGTTTGAAATGCTTGTTTAAGTTATTGGTTGAATGAATGGACTAGTTTGGTCTAGTAGAATAAAATTTTGCCTTAGTTGTATTGCTATGATAATTAATGGTAGTTCTTTTGTAAGGTTATATCTTCATTATGAGTTAGTAAAAATATTGCATGATAATAAAAGTTGGGAAAGAACCAGTAAATTTTAATCATGATTAGTGCAAGCAAGTTATGTTGATAAGTTTGATCCGTACATGGGAGTTGTATACTTTGCATGTTGATTAGTTGCATGATCATGGCATCGTATGACTTGGTAGTTTAAATTTTTATTCAAGTTAAACCTGTTAATAAGTCCACTTGAATATGACATTGATCAAGTCATGGTGCCACTGAATCGGGTTTTCTCAGTGCGACCACATTTACCTTGTGGGAGGTCTTGATTCGGCCCTTTGTTGTGCCTCTCGCCGGTGCCTCCAACGAGGGAAGGTTATGGGCGTGCATACCCTGGCCCGGTAAGCAGACATAACCTTGTGTGCCCGTTTGTTTTTATGGTACCTTGTCCCCGTTTGGGACCGTTTTTGCCACGACAATGGCCGTTGGTGTCTTTGGTAGACACGGGGCCACCCAGGACATAGCCTTGAGAGGGAGTTTGTCGAAGTGGCCGGGAGAGTGTCATGACAAGGGGAGGGTTTCGTCGGAATGCCGTGGTCCACCCGGATGGGAGGGCTAGGCCGAGGATTCCATGGTGTGGGTAAAGTGCGCTACCTCTGTAGAGTGTATTAAATCTATCGATAGTCGCGTCCTCGGTTATGGGCACAACTCGGAAGTAAGTCACACCATGGATCAACTCTTTTATAATTAATCTTGCACACTATATAACTATTGATGGCACTGATGGATCTGGAGATCATGAGACGATCATAAGTGATTGGTTTCAGTCGTGATCCGGGTATGATCACTGTTTGGTTACGAGGTAACCAGTCTGGTAAGCGAGTCCGTGGGACTTGGTGCACATGTTGGTTCACCGCATTAGTAACATTACTTGCATTGAGTTAACCTGATTAATTGTCATGATATTATTTGTCATTATGCTTATGTTTGTTGTGAGCTTGCAAGTACATTCAATGTACTGACCTGGTGTGTCATGCCAGTTTTCAGGCAAGTCATTTCGCATCGAAGAGCTTCCCGCGTCTAGGCCGTGTCCACGTCGGTGTCCCTGTGCTATGGAGTTCCACTTCATCATTCTTCCGCTACCGCGTAGTTCGTGTAATCGAGGCCCCTTTATGTTCATTAAATAATGTACATACTGTTCAGCCGCACTGTGTGTGCCACTTGGCCTCTTATCTTGATGCAATATCAGACCTGTGTAATCCGCTAGCATCAATAAAGTAGTTGTTTTTGTACCATGTTGTTGTGTGTTGTGAGAAGACTTGATCTCTGGGCTGGCAATGCAAGGTAAACCGGTTGTTCTGAGCCGGGGTGCCACAACGCTTGGTATCAGAGCCGCACTGATTATAGGACACGCTAGACCATTAGTGCGTTAGTGGAATGGTAAATAGTTTCATCTGAGTGTCGGTAGTCATAGAAATTGGTTGCTGCATTGCATGCATGGTTATCTGTTGTTATTCCTAACCGTATGATGATTGTGAGTGTAGATGGCTCCAGTTCTGATCTTGTACCATCCTGAGCCAGCTCCGTACACATCGTCGCACCTGCTTTAGAACGTGTGGTGACGACTCTACCCAGAGGGTGCTGATCCAGAGTATCAGGTGTATCGGGAGCAGATGGCCGGAGCATTGTACGAGTATTATGCTGAGGTCACTCTACACCATAGTTCCCCTTCCGGTGCTTACACTCGTTCTACTAAGGGTGGTCTCGCTTGTACGCCATCTCAAGCGGTCCAGTTTGCTGCAATCAAAGCTCTTGTAGACTTGTGCTACAATGAGATTCGCATGCACACCCACCCAGGTTTCTTTTACTACCCATCTCTACACGAGAATGGGCGTATCTGCTTTCCTTTGATTAATCCGGCGTGTGATCGTCCTACTAGCCACCTTTCCCATTATATCACTACAAGTTATCTCCTGAACTATGAGTTAGCTCGGGAGCTAACCCGCGCCCGGATAGCTCTCGCCGCTGCTCGTAATAGGAACCCTCTACCTACTGTCGGTTTCACTCCATATGTTCCTCCAGCCTCTGCCACCACTCAGAGTACCACTACCCCTTTGGCAGTAACCCCTCGCAGTGCTCCTACTGCGTGGGCTTCCCTTGTCGCTACTCCTGTAGCTCCTATGCTTAGATCCCATCCCACACCTGCCCCGAAGGGAGAGTCCTCGAGGCAGCTTCGTCGTGTCTCTCTTAACCCGGAGGTCACCACTATCAGTTCAGGATCTGGGTTCGGCTCAGGAGAGGAGCCCGCAGCAGCACCATCCGAGCAGTAGATCGCTAGAGTATCTCCGTCGGCATGAGTATGATGTATGGATGTAGTCGCACGTGTTATAATGCTTAGTTTCATGTATGAGGGAAGTGACCCTGTCATGACGTTTAACTCTTATGTTGAGTCTATGTATAATTAAGTTGGAACTCTCTTTTATTTGCCTTGGTTTCTTTCGCTGTTTTCTTCTGGATTTGTCATTGGCTTTCCTCCCATTTTTGGATATTTCTCATCGCGGTTGCTTTGCATTGGGAAACTAAATAATAGGATGCCGCGGGGAGGTAGCAGCAGCCAAGCTTGTGAGGATGTCCCTGTTCGTCGCTCCACAAGACAGGCAGGACATTCCCCCGAGCCGTATCAACCACCTCCGCCTCCACCGCCACATCCACCTTCTACTGAGAAAATCATGCGAATGTTTGAAGAAAGAAGGAACAATGATCTGATGGAACTACTGAAAAGTGTGCAAGTTATGGTTGGGCAGAATGGACATCAGAATGGTCATTACTCCAAGCTGTCAGATTTTCAGCAAACCAAACCTCCCAGTTTCAGTCAAGTTATTGATCCATTGGACGATGATGATTCCTTGAGAACTATTGAGAAGAAGCTGGAAATTGCTCGCACTAAAGAAGGAGACAAGGTTCCTTTCGCAACGCATTATCTTGAAGGAGCTGCCACAATATGGTGGGATAATGCTAAGGTCATGTGGCCCATAGACGGGGAAATTACTTGGACTAAATTCAAGGATCATTTCCGCAAGTACCATATTCCCTCCGGAATTATGAAAATCAAGCAGCGCGAATTCCTCTCTCTCACTCAGGGAAGCATGTCAGTCAGCGAGTACCTGAATAAATTCAACCATTTGACCCGCTATTCCCTCTATGATGTGGACACCAAAGAACAGAAGGTCGACAGATTTCTTGGAGGACTGAATCAGGATCTCAGGTGCACTCTCAGCATGTTTGATTTTCTGGACTTCCAAACTCTAGTGAACAAGGCTCTCATCGCAGAAAGGGAACACAAGCTCATGTACGACAACAAGCCAGCCAATAATGACCACAAGCGCAAATTTGAGCCTAAGAAGGATATGCAACCCGTGCAGAAGGATCGTACGTGGCAACAGACTCAGATTGAGTACAAACCCAACTGGCGGCAAAATGTCAACAAGACTGATGTCTACTACACAACCTTCTTCTTGTAGACGTTGTTAGGCCTCCAAGTGCAGAGGTTTGTAGGACAATAGCAAATTTCCCTCAAGTGGATGACCTAAGGTTTATCAATCCGTAGGAGGCGTAGCATGAAGATGGTCTCTCTCAAGCAACCCTGCAACCAAATAACAAAGAGTCTCTTGTGTCCCCAACACACCCAATACAATGGTAAATTGTATAGGTGCACTAGTTCGGCGAAGAGAGGGTGATACAAGTGGTATATGGATAGTAGATAAAGGTATTTGTAATCTTAAATTATAAAAACAGCAAGGTAACTAATGATAAAAGTGAGCGTAAACGGTATTTCAATGCTAGGAAATAAGGCCTAGGGTTCATACTTTTGCTAGTGCAAGTTCCCTCAACAATAATAACATAGTTGGATCACATAACTATCCCTCAACATGCAACAAAGAGTCACTCCAAAGTCACTAATAGCGGAGAACAAACGAAGAGATTATGGTAGGGTACAAAACCACCTCAAAGTTATTATTTCCAATCAATCCGTTGGGCTATTCCTATAAGTGTCACAAACAGCCCTAGAGTTCGTACTAGAATAACACCTTAAGACACAAATCAACCAAAACCCTAATGTCATCTAGATACTCCAATGTCACCTCAAGTATCCGTGGGTATGATTATACGATATGCATCACACAATCTCAGATTCATCTATTCAACCAACACATAGGACCTCAAAGAGTGCCCCAAAGTTTCTACCGGAGAGTCAAGACGAAAATGTGAGCCAACCCCTATGCATAGGTTCATGGGCGGAACCCGCAAGTTGATCACCAAAACATACATCAAGTGGATCAATAGAATACCCCATTGTCACCACGGGTATCCCACGCAAGACATACATCAAGTGTTCCCAAATCCTTAAAGACTCAATCCGATAAGATAACTTCAAAGGGGAAACTCAGTTCATAACAAGAGAGTAGAGGGGGGAGAAAACATCATAAGATCCAACTATAATAGCAAAGCTCGCGATACATCAAGATTGTATCACCTCAAGAACACGAGAGAGAGAGAGAGAGAGATCAAACACATAGCTACTGGTACATACCCTCAGCCCCGAGGGAGAACTACTCCCTCCTCGTCATGGAGAGCACCGGGGTGATGAAGATGGCCACCGGAGAGGGATTCCCTCTCCGGCAGGGTGCCGGAACAGGTCTAGATTGGCTTTCGGTGGCTACGGAGTCTTCTGGCGGCGGAACTCCCGATCTATTGTGCTCCCGGATGTTTTTAGGGTATATGGAGATATATAGGCGGAAGAAGTACGTCAGGGGGGCCACGAGGGTGGAGGGCGCGCCCTAGGGGGTGGGCACGCCATCCTACCTCGTGGCCTCCTCGAAGCTTCCCTTACATGCACTTCAAGTCTTCTGGGCTTCTTTCCTTCCAAAAATGAGTTCCGTGAAGTTTTAGGTCAATTGGACTCTGTTTGATTTTCCTTTTCTTCAAAACCCTAAAACAAGGTAAAATAGAAACTGGCACTAGGCTTTGGGTTAATAGGTTAGTCCCAAAAATGATATAAATGTTGGGGAACGTTGCAGAAAACAAAAAATTTCCATCTCGTTTCACCAAGATCATCTAGGAGTTCATCTAGCAACGAGTCATCTAATGCATCTACATACCTTTGTAGATTGCGCACGGAAGCGTTCAAAAGAACGGTGATGATGTAGTCGTACTCGACGTGATCCAAATCACCGATGACCAGCGCCGAACGGACGGCACCTCCGCGTTCAACACACGTACGGGACGGGAGACGTCTCCTCCTTCTTGATCCAGCAAGGGGGGAGGAGAGGTTGATGAAGATCCAGCAGCACGACGGCGTGGTGGTGGATGCAGGGCGTCACAGAAGCAGGGCTTCGCCAAGACTACAAGGGAGAGACGTCACGGGGAGAGAGGGAGGCGCCAGGGGCTGGTGTGAAATCCCTCCTCTCCCCCCCACTATATATAGGGGTGCCAGGGGGGTTGGTGCGCAGCCTAGGAGATCTGATCTCCTAGGTGCGGCGGCCAGGGGAGGGTTTCCCTCCCTCCAAGGCACCTCGGGGTGCCTTCCACCACTTGGACTCCTCCTTGGTGGAAACCCTAGGCGCATGGGCCTATAGGGGCTGGCGCCTCAGCCCACTATGGGCTGGGTTCCCTCCTATTTCAGCCCATGGGGCCCTCCGGGATAGGTGGCCCCACCCGGTGGGCCCCCGGGACCCCTCCGGTGGTCCCGGTACAATACCGATAACCCCGAAACTTGTCCCGATGGCCGAAACAGCACTTCCTATATATAATCCTTTACCTCCGGACCATTACGGAACTCCTCGTGACGTCCGGGATCTCATCCGGGACTTCGAACAACATTCGGGTTACTGCATATACATATCTTCACAACCCTAGCGTCACCGAACCTTAAGTGTGTAGACCCTACGGGTTCGGGAGACAAGCAGACATGACCGAGACGACTCTCCAGTCAATAACCAACAGCAGGATCTGGATACCCATGTTGGCTCCCACATGCTCCACGATGATCTCATCGGATGAACCACGATGTCGAGGATTCAATCAACCCCGTACGCAATTCCCTTTGTCAATCGATATGTTACTTTCCCGAGATTCGATCGTCGGTATCCCAATACCTCGTTCAATCTCGTTGCCGGCAAGTCACTTTACTCGTACCGTAATGCATGATCCCGTGACCAGACACCTGGTCACTTTGAGCTCATTATGATGATGCATTACCGAGTGGGCCCAGCGATACCTCTCCGTCATACGGAGTGACAAATCCCAGTCTTGATCCATGTCAACCCAACAGACACTTTCGGAGATACCCGTAGTCTACCTTTATAGTCACCCAGTTACGTTGTGACGTTTGGTATACCCAAAGCACTCCTACGGTATCCGGGAGTTACACGATCTCATGGTCTAAGGAAAAGATACTTTGACATTGGAAAACTCTAGCTAACGAACTATACGATCTGGTGCTATGTTTAGGATTGGGTCTTGTCCATCACATCATTCTCCTAATGATGTGATCTCGTTATCAATGACATCCAATGTCCATACTCAGGAAACCATGACTATCTGTTGATCAACGAGCTAGTCAACTAGAGGCTCACTAGGGACATGTTGGTGTCTGTTATTCACACATGTATTATGATTTCCGGATAACACAATTATAGCATGAATAAAGACAATTATCATGAACAAGGAAATATAATAATGCTTTTATTATTGCCTCTAGGGCATATTTCCAACAGTCTCCCACTTGCACTAGAGTCAATAATCTAGTTACATTGTGATGAATCGAACACCCATGGAATTCTGGTGTTGATCATGTTTTTCTCTAGGGAGAGGTTTAGTCAACGGATCTGCTACATTCAGGTCCGTGTGCACTTTACAAATCTCTATGTCTCCATCTTGAACATTTTCACGAATGGAGTTGAAGCGACGCTTGATGTGCCTTGTCTTCTTGTGAAACCTGGGCTCCTTGGCAAGTGCAATAGCTCCAGTGTTGTCACAAAAGAGTTTGATTGGCCCCGACGCATTTGGTATGACTCCTAGGTCTGTGATGAACTCCTTCACCCATATTGCTTCATGTGCTGCCTCCGAGGCTGCCATGTACTCCGCTTCACATGTAGATCCCACCACGACGCTTTGCTTGCAACTGCACCAGCTTACTGCCCCACCATTCAAAATATACACGTATCCGGTCTGTGACTTAGAGTCATCCAGATCTGTGTCGAAGCTAGTGTCAACGTAACCCTTTACGACGAGCTCTTCGTCACCTCCATAAACGAGAAACATTTCCTTAGTCCTTTTCAGGTACTTCAGGATGTTCTTGACCGCTGTCCAGTGTTCCTTGCCGGGATTACTTTGGTACCTTCCTACCAAACTTACGGCAAGGTTTACATCAGGTCTGGTACACAGCATGGCATACATAATAGAACCTATGGCTGATGCATAGGGGATGACACTCATCTCTTCTATTTCTTCTGCCGTGGTCGGACATTGAGCTGAGCTCAATTTCATACCTTGCAACACAGGCAAGAACCCCTTCTTAGACTGATCCATATTGAACTTCTTCAATATCTTATCAAGGTATGTGCTTTGTGAAAGACCTATGAGGCGTCTCGATCTATCTCTATAGATTTTGATGCCTAATATATAAGCAGCTTCTCCAAGGTCCTTCATTGAAAAACTTTTATTCAAGTAGGCCTTGATGCTGTCCAAGAGTTCTATATCATTTCCCATCAAAAGTATGTCATCTACATATAATATGAGAAATGCTACAGAGCTCCCACTCACTTTCTTGTAAACGCAGGCTTCTCCATAAGTTTGCGTGAACCCAAACGCTTTGATCATCTCATCAAAGCGAATGTTCCAACTCCGAGATGCTTGCACCAGCCCATAAATCGAGCGTTGGAGCTTGCACACCTTGTCAGCATTCTTAGGATCGACAAAACCTTCCGGCTGCATCATATACAATTCTTCCTTAAGGAAACCATTAAGGAATGCCGTTTTGACGTCCATTTGCCATATCTCATAATCTTAGAATGCGGCAATTGCTAACATGATTCGGACGGACTTCAGCTTCGCTACCGGTGAGAAAGTCTCATCGTAGTCAACCCCTTGAACTTGTCGATAACCCTTAGCGATAAGTCGAGCTTTATAGATGGTCACATTACCATCCGCGTCTGTCTTTTTCTTAAAGATCCATTTATTCTCTATGGCTCGCCGTTCAACGGGCAAGTCAGTCAAAGTCCATACTTCGTTTTCATACATGGATCCTATCTCGTATTTCATGGCTTCTAGCCATTTGTCGGAATCCGGGCCCGCCATCGCTTCTTCATAGTTCAAAGGTTCACCGTTGTCTAACAACATGATTTCCAAGACAGGGTTGCCGTACCACTCTGGTGCGGAATGTGTCCTCGTGGACCTTCGAATCTCAGTAGGAGCTTGATCAGAAGTATCTTGATCATTATCATTAACTTCCTCTCTAGTCGGTGCAGGCACCTCAGGAAAATTTTCTTGAGTTGCGCCATTTGCCGGTTCAAGAGGTAATACTTCATCAAGCTCTACTTTCCTCCCACTTACTTCTTTCGAGAGAAACTCTTTCTCTAGAAAGGACCCATTCTTGGCAACAAAGATCTTGCCTTCGGATCTGAGGTAGAAGGTGTACCCAATAGTTTCTTTTGGGTATCCTATGAAGACGCATTTTTCCGATTTGGGTTCGAGCTTTTCAGGTTGAAGTTTCTTGACATAAGCATCGCATCCCCAAACTTTTAGAAACGACAGCTTAGGTTTCTTCCCAAACCATAATTCATACGGTGTCGTCTCAACGGATTTCGACGGAGCCCTATTTAAAGTGAATGCGGCAGTCTCTAAAGCATAGCCCCAAAAAGATAGCGGTAAATCGGTAAGAGACATCATAGATCGCACCATATCTAATAGAGTGCGATTACGACGTTCGGACACACCGTTACGCTGAGGTGTTCTAGGTGGCGTGAGTTGTGAAACTATTCCACATTTTCTTAAGTGCGTGCCAAATTCGTGACTCAAGTATTCTCCTCCACGATCTGATCGTAGAAACTTGATTTTCCTGTCACGTTGATTTTCAACCTCACTCTGAAATTCCTTGAACTTTTCAAAGGTTTCAGACTTGTGTTTCATTAAGTAGATATACCCATACCTACTTAAATCATCAGTGAGGGTGAGAACATAACGATAGCCACCGCGAGCCTCAACACTTATTGGATCGCACACATCAGTATGTATGATTTCCAATAAGTCGGTTGCTCGCTCCATTGTTCCTGAGAACGGAGTCTTGGTCATTTTACCCATAAGGCATGGTTCGCATGTGTCAAATGATTCATAATCAAGAGACTCTAAAAGTCCATCTGCATGGAGCTTCTTCATGCGTTTGACACCTATGTGACCAAGGCGGTAGTGCCACAAGTATGTGGGACTATCATTACCAACCTTACTTTTTTGGTACTCACATTATGAACATGTGTAGCATCACGTTCGAGATTCATAAAGAATAAACCATTCACCATAGGAGCATGACCATAAAACATATCTCTCATAAAAATGGAACAACCATTATTCTCAGATTTAAAAGAGTAGCCATCTCGAATTAAACGAGATCCCGATACAATGTTCATGCTCAAAGCTGGCACTAAATAACAATTATTAAGGTTTAAAACTAATCCCAAAGGGAGATGCAGAGGCAGCGTGCCGACGGCGATCACATTGACCTTGGAACCATTCCCGACGCGCATCGTCACCTCGTCCTTTGCCAGTTTCCGCTTATTCCGCAGCCCCTGCTTTGAGTTACAAATGTGAGCAACTGCACCGGTATCAAATACCCAGGAGCTACTACGGGCACTAGTAAGGTACACATCAATTATATGTATATCACATATACCTTTTGTTTTGCCGGCCTTCTTATCCGCTAAGTACTTAGGGCAGTTCTGTTTCCAGTGACCGCTTCCCTTGCAATAAAAGCACTCAGTCTCGGGCTTGGGTCCATTCTTTGGCTTCTTCCCGGCAGCTTGCTTGCCGGGCGCGGCAACCTCCTTGCCGTCCTTCTTGAAGTTCTTTTTACCCTTGCCTTTCTTGAACTTAGTGGTTTTATTGACCATCAACACTTGATGTTCCTTCTTGACTTCTACCTCCGCTGATTTCAGCATTGAGAACAACTCAGGAATGGTCTTTTGCATCCCCTGCATGTTGAAGTTCATCACGAAGCTCTTGTAGCTTGGTGGAAGCGACTGGAGGATTCTGTCAATGACCGCATCATCCGGGAGATTAACTCCCAGCTGAGACAAGTGGTTATGCAACCCAGACATAGTGAGTATGTGCTCACTGACAGAACTATTTTCCTCCATCTTACAGCTGAAGAACTTATCGGAGACTTCATATCTCTCGATCCGGGCATGAGTTGAAAAACCATTTTCAGCTCTTCGAACATCTCGTATGCTCCATGTCTCTCAAAACGTTTTTGGAGCCCCAGCTCTAAGCTGTAAAGCATGCCGCACTGAACGAGGGAGTAGTCGTCAACACGCGTCTGCCAAGCATTCATAACGTCTTGGTTCTGTGGTACGGGAGGATCATCTAGCGGTGCTTGTAGGACATAATCTTTCTTGGCAGCTATGAGGATGATCCTCAGGTTCCGGACCCAGTCCGTATAGTTGCTGCCATCGTCTTTCAGCTTGGTTTTCTCTAGGAACGCGTTGAAGTTGAGGACTACGTTGGCCATTTGATCTACAAGACATATTGCAAAGATTTTAGACTAAGTTCATGATAATTAAGTTCATCTAATCAAATTATTAATGAACTCCCACTTAGATTAGACATCCCTCTAGTCATCTAAGTATTACATGATCCGAGTTAACTAGACCGTGTCCGATCATCACGTGAGACGGACTAGTCAACGTCGGTGAACATCTTCATGTTGATCGTATCTTCTATACGACTCATGCTCGACCTTTCGGTCTTCTGTGTTCCGAGGCCATGTCTGTACATGCTAGGCTCGTCAAGTCAACCTAAGTGTTTGCATGTGTAAATCTGTCTTACACCCGTTGTATGTGAACGTCTGAATAAAACACCCGATCATCACGTGGTGTTTTGAAACAGCGAACTGTCGCAACGGTGCACAGTTAGGGGGAACACTTCTTGAAATTATTATGAGGGATCATCTTATTTACTACCATCGTTCTAAGTAAACAAGATGCAAAACATGATAAACATCACATGCAATCAAATAATAAACGTGACATGATATGGCCAATATCACATAGCTCCTTTGATCTCCATCTTGGGGCTCCATGATCATCTTGTCACCGGCTTGACACCATGATCTCCATCATCATGATCTCCATCATCGTGTCTCCATGAAGTTGCTCGCCAACTATTACTTCTACTACTATGGCTAACGCGTTTAGCAATAAAGTAAAGTAATTTACATGGCGTTTCTTGATGACACGCAGGTCATATAAAAGAATAAAGACAACTCCTATGGCTCCTGCCGGTTGTCATACTCATCGACATGCAAGTCGTGATTCCTATTACAATAGCATGAACATCTCATACATCACATATAGATCATTCATCATTCATCACAACTTTGGCCACATCATATCACAACCCACTTGTTGCAAAAACAAGTTAGACGTCCTCTAATTGTTGTTGCAAGTTTTACGTGGCTGAATTAGGGTTCTAGCAAGAACGTCTTCTTACCTACGTTAAAGCCACAACGTGATTTGTCAACTTCTATTTACCCTTCATAAGGACCCTGTTCATCGAATCCGCTCCAACTAAAGTGGGAGAGACAGACACCCGCCAGCCACCTTATGCAACTAGTGCATGTTAGTCGGTGGAACCGGTCTCACGTAAGCGTACGTGTAAGGTTGGTCCGGGCCGCTTCATCCCACAATACCGCTGAAGCAAGAAAAGACTAGTAACGGCAAGAAAGTTGACAAATCTATGCCCACAACTCATTGTGTTCTACTCGCGCAAGAAGAACTACGCATAGACCTAGCTCATGATGCCACTGTTGGGGAACGTTGCAGAAAACAAAACATTTCCTACTCGTTTCACCAAGATCATCTAGGAGTTCATCTAGCAACGAGTCATCTAATGCATCTACATACCTTTGTAGATTGCGCACGGAAGCGTTCAAAAGAACGGTGATGATGTAGTCGTACTCGACGTGATCCAAATCACCGATGACCAGCGCCGAACGGACGGCACCTCCGCGTTCAACACACGTACGGGACGGGAGACGTCTCCTCCTTCTTGATCCAGCAAGGGGGGAGGAGAGGTTGATGAAGATCCAGCAGCACGACGGCGTGGTGGTGGATGCAGGGCGTCACAGAAGCAGGGCTTCGCCAGGACTACAAGGGAGAGACGTAACGGGGAGAGAGGGAGGCGCCAGGGGCTGGTGTGAAATCCCTCCTATCCCCCCCCACTATATATAGGGGTGCCAGGGGGGTTGGTGCGCAGCCTAGGAGATCTGATCTCCTAGGTGCGGCGGCCAGGGGAGGGTTTCCCTCCCCCCCAAGGCACCTCGGGGTGCCTTCCACCACTTGGACTCCTCCTTGGTGGAAACCCTAGGCGCATGGGCCTATAGGGGCTGGCGCCTCAGCCCACTATGGGCTGGGTTCCCTCCTATTTCAGCCCATGGGGCCCTCCGGGATAGGTGGGCCCCCGGGACCCCTCCGGTGGTCCCGGTACAATACCGATAACCCCGAAACTTGTCCCGATGGCCGAAACAGCAGTTCATATATATAATCCTTTACCTCCGGACCATTCCGGAACTCCTCGTGACGTCCGGGATCTCATCCGGGACTCCGAACAACATTCGGGTTACTGCATATACATATCTTCACAACCCTAGCGTCACCGAACCTTAAGTGTGTAGACCCTACGGGTTCGGGAGACAAGCAGACATGACCGAGACGACTCTCCAGTCAATAACCAACAGCGGGATCTGGATACCCATGTTGGCTCCCACATGCTCCACGATGATCTCATCGGATGAACCACGATGTCGAGGATTCAATCAACCCCGTACGCAATTCCCTTTGTCAATCGATATGTTTACTTGCCCGAGATTCGATCGTCGGTATCCCAATACCTCGTTCAATCTCGTTACCGGCAAGTCACTTTACTCGTACCGTAATGCATGATCCCGTGACCAGACACCTGGTCACTTTGAGCTCATTATGATGATGCATTACCGAGTGGGCCCAGCGATACCTCTCCGTCATACGGAGTGACAAATCCCAGTCTTGATCCATGTCAACCCAACAGACACTTTCGGAGATACCCGTAGTCTACCTTTATAGTCACCCAGTTACGTTGTGACGTTTGGTATACCCAAAGCACTCCTACGGTATCCGGGAGTTACACGATCTCATGGTCTAAGGAAAAGATACTTTGACATTGGAAAACTCTAGCAAACGAACTATACGATCTTGTGCTATGTTTAGGATTGGGTCTTGTCCATCACATTATTCTCCTAATGATGTGATCTCGTTATCAATGACATCCAATGTCCATAGTCAGGAAACCATGACTATCTGTTGATCAACGAGCTAGTCAACTAGAGGCTCACTAGGGACATGTTGGTGTTTGTTATTCACACATGTATTACGATTTCCGGATAACACAATTATAGCATGAATAAAGACAATTATCATGAACAAGGAAATATAATAATGCTTTTATTATTGCCTCTAGGGCATATTTCCAACAATAAAAGTGTATAATAAAGCCCATAAACATCCAAAACAGTAGATAATATAGCATGGAGCAATCAAAAATTATAGATACGTTGGAGATGTATCACCATCCCCAAGCTTAATTCATGCTCGTCCTCGAGTAGGTAAATGATAAAAACAGAATTTTTGATGCGGAGTGCTACTTGGCATAATTTCAATGTAATTCTTCTTAATTGTGGCATGAATATTCAGATCCGAAAGATTCAAGACAAAATTTCATATTGACATAATAATAATAATAATAATAATAATAATAATAATAATAATAATAATAATAATAATAATACTTCAAGCATACTAACTAAGCAATCATGTCTTCTCAAAATAACATGGCGAAAGAAAGTTCATCCCTACAAAATCATATAGTTTAGTCATGCTCCATTTTCGTCACACAAGAATGCTCTCATCATGCACAACCCCGATGACAAGCCAAGCAATTGTTTCATACTTTAGTAATCTCAAACTCATAAACTTTCACGCACTATATGAGCACGAGCCATGGACATAGCACTATAGGTGGAATAGAATATAATGAGGGGGTTATGTGGAGAAGACAAAAAGGAGGAAGTCTCACATCAACGAGGCTAATCAATGGGCTATGGAGATGCCCATCGATTGATCTTAATGCAAGGAGTAGGGATTGCCATGCAACGGATGCACTAGAGCTATAAATGTATGAAAGCTCAACAAAAGAAACTAGTGGGTGTGCATCCAACTTGCTTGCTCACGAAGACCTAGGGCACTTGAGGAAGCCCATTGTTGGAATATACAAGCCAAGTTCTATAATGAAAAATTCCCACTAGTATATGAAAGTGATAACATGAGAGACTCTCTACTATGAAGATCATGGTGCTACTTTGAAGCACAAGTGTGGCAAAGGATAGTAACATTGTCCCTTCTCTCTTTTTCTCTCATTTTTTTTATTTTTTTGGGCCCTCTCTTTTTTTATGGACTTTCTCTCTTTTTTTGGGCCTTCTCTTTTTTTATTCCTCACATGGGACAATGCTCTAGAAAATTATGATCATCACACTTCTATTTATTTACAACTCAATGATACAACTCGATACTAGAACAAAGTATGACTCTGTATGAATGCCTCCGGGGGTGTACCGGGATATGCAATGAACCAAGAGTGACATGTATGAAATAATTATGAATGGTGGCTTTGCCGCAAATACTATGTCAACTACATGATCATGCTAAGCAATATGACAATGATGAATGTGTCATGATGAATGGAATGATGGAAAGTTGCATGGCAATATATCTCGGAATGGCTATGGAAATGCCATAATAGGTAGGTATGGTGGCTGTTTTGAGGAAGATATAAGGAGGTTTATGTGTGGAAGAGCGTATCATATCACGGGGTTTGGATGCACCGGCGAAGTCTGCACCAACTCTCAATGTGAGAAAGGGCAATGCACGGTACCGAAGAGGCTAACAAGAATGGAAGGGTGAGAGTGCGTATAATCCATGGACTCAACATTAGTCATAAATAACTCACATACTTATTGCAAAAATCTACAAGTCATCAAAAACCTCGGCACTATGCGCATGCTCCTAGGGGGATAGATTGGTAGGAAAAGACCATCGCTCGTCCCTGACCGCCACTCATAAGGAGGACAATCAAATAACACCTCATGTTTCAAATTTGTTACATAACGTTTACCATACGTGCATGCTACGGGACTTGCAAACTTCAACACAAGCATTTCTCAAATTCACAACTACTCAACTAGCACGACTTTGATATTATTACCTCCATATCTCAAAACAATCATCAAGCATCAAACTTCTCTTAGTATTCAATACTCTATGTGAAAGTTTTTACTATTCTTGGATGCCTAGCATATTAGGATTATTTAAAAAAATTACCATGCTATTTAAGACTCTCAAAATAATATAAGTGAAGCATGAGAGTTCATATATTTCTATAAAACAAAACTACCACCATGCTCTAAAACATATAAGTGAAGTACTAGAGCAAACAACAAACTATTCCGAAAGATATAAGTGAAGATCAATGAGTAGTCGAATAATTATGCAACTATGTGAAGACACTCTAACATTTAATAATTTCAGATCTTGGTATTTTATTTAAAAAGCAGGCAAAGCAAAATAAAATTTCATTCTAAGAATGTCAAACATCATGTGAAGAAGCAAAAACTTAGGATCAACCGAAACTAACCGATAGTTGTTGAAGAAGAAAGGTGGGATGCCAACCGGGGCATCCCCAAGCTTAGACGCTTGAGACTTCTTGAAATATTATCTTGGTATGCCTTGGGCATCCCCAAGCTTGAGCTTTTGTGTCTCCTTAATTTCTATCATAGCACGGTCTCCCTAAATCTCAAAAGCTTCATCCACACAAAACTCAACAAGGACTCATGAGATAAGTTAGTATAACACATTGCAAAAACCTTATCATACTCTACTGTAGCAAATCACTAAAATTATTATTCAACATTGCATACTAAATGCCTCTGCATATTTAATAGTTCTATCCTCAAATAGAATCATTAAAGAAGCAAACATATGCAAACAATACAAACATAACAGCAATCTGCCTAAACAGGACAGTCTGTAAAGAATGCAGCAACATACATACTTCCCTAGCTCCAAAAATTATGAAATAAAATTCCCACTGTAGTAAATTTATCAGATCTTAATATTCAAAAGGTTTCAACATTTTATCACATTCTGACTTTTCTAGGGAATTATTGCAACAGCGGTAAACTTTCTGTTTTCAAACAGCAACATGTGGACTTCCAACATAGGCATAGTAAAGGCTATCAATGCCACTTTTATTGAAATAAAAGATGTGAAACATTGTTCTAAATAACAGCAAGCAAATCTTAAAAAAATAAATTGACGCTCCAAGCAAAACACATATCATGTGGTAAATAAAAATATAGCTCCAAGTAAAGTTACCGATGAACGAAGACGAAAGAGGGGATGCCTTCCGTGGCATCCCAAGCTTAGGCTCTTGGTTATCCTTGAATATTACCTTGGGGTGCCTTGTGAATCCCCAAGCTTAGGCTCTTGCCACTCCTTATTCCATAGTCCATTGAATCTTTACCCAAAACTTGAAAACTTCACAACACAAAACTTAACAGAAAACTCGTAAGCTCTGTTAGTATAAGAAAGCAAATCACCATCATAAGGTACTGTAATGAACTCATTATAAATTCATATTGGTGTTAAACCTACTGTATTACAACTTCTCTATGGTTTATAAACTCTTTTACTAGCCATAGATTCATCAAAATAAGTAAATAACACATGAAAAACAGAATCTGTCAAAAACAGAACAGTCTGTAGTAATCTGGAACAAACGTATACTTATGGAACTCATAAAATTCTCAAATAAATTACTGGACCTGTGGAATTTATCTATTAATCATCTGCAAAAAGAATCAACTAAATATCACTTTCCAAATAAATATGGCAGCAATTCTCGTGAGCGCTAAAGTTTCTGTTTTTTACAGCATGATCAACAAGACTTTCCCCAAGTCTTCCCAAAGGTTCTACTTGGCACAAACACTAATTAAAAGAATAAAACCACATCTAAACAGAGGCTAGATGAATTATTTATTACTAAACAGGAACAAAAAGCAAGGAACTAAAATAAAATTGGGTTGCCTCCCAACAAGTGCTATCGTTTAACGCCCCTAGCTAGGCATGATGATTTCAACGATGCTCACATAAAACATAAGAATTGTAACATAAAGAGAGCATCATGAAGAATATGACTAGCACATTTAAGTCTAACCCACTTCCTATGAATAGGGATTTTGTGAGCAAACAACTTGTGGGAACAAGAATCAACTTGCATAGGAAGGTAAAACGAGCATAACTTCAAAATTTTAAGCACATAGAGAGGAAACTTGATATTATTGCAATTCCTACAAGCATATATTCCTCCCTCATAATAATTTTCAGTAGCATCATGAATGAATTCAACAATATAACCAGCACCTAAAGCATTCTTTTCATGATCTACAAGCATAGAAAATTTATTACTCTCCACACAAGCAAAATTCTTCTCATGAATAATAGTGGGAGCAAACTCAACAAAATAATTATCATGTGAGGCATAATCCAATTGAAAACTAAAATCATGATGACAAGTTTCATGAATATCATTATTCTTTATAGCATACAAGTCATCACAATAATCATCATAGATAGCAACTTTGTTCTCATAACCAATTGGAACCTCTTCCGGAATAGTGGATTCATCACAAAATAAAGTCATGACCTCTCCAAATCCACTTTCATCAATATAATCATCATAAATAGGAGGCATGCTTTCATCATAATAAATTTGCTCATCAAGACTTGGGGGACAAAAAATATCATCTTCATCAAACATAGCTTCCCCAAGCTTGTGGCTTTGCATATCATTAGCATCATGGATAATCAAGGAATTCATACTAACAACAGTGCAATCATGCTCATCATTCAAATATTTAGTACCAAACATTTTATAGATTTCTTCTTCTAGCACTTGAGCACAATTATCCTTTCCATCATACTTACGAAAGATATTAAAAAGGTGAAGCGTACGAGACAAACTCAATTCTATTTTTTATAGTTTTCTTTTATAACCTAAACTAGTGATAAAACAAGAAACTAAAAAACTCGATTGCAAGATCTAAAGATATACCTTCAAGCGCTAACCTCCCCGGCAACGGCGCCAGAAAAGAGCTTGATGTCTACTACACAACCTTCTTCTTGTAGACGTTGTTGGGCCTCCAAGTGCAGAGGTTTGTAGGACAGTAGCAAATTTCCCTCAAGTGGATGACCTAAGGTTTATCAATCCGTAGGAGGCGTAGGATGAAGATGGTCTCTCTTAAGCAACCCTGCAACCAAATAACAAAGAATCTCTTGTGTCCCCAACACACCCAATACAATGGTAAATTGTATAGGTGCACTAGTTCTGTGAAGAGAGGGTGATATAAGTGGTATATGGATAGTAGATAAAAGTATGTGTAATCTTAAATTATAAAAATAGCAAGGTAACTAATGATAAAAGTGAGCGTAAACATTATTGCAATGCTAGGAAATAAGGCCTAGGGTTCATACTTTCGCTAGTGCAAATTCCCTCAACAATAATAACATAGTTGGATCACATAACTATCCCTCAACATGCAACAAAGAGTCACTCCAAAGTCACTAATAGCGGAGAACAAACGAAGAGATTATGGTAGGGTATGAAACCACCTCAAAGTTATTGTTTCCAATCAATCCGTTGGGCTATTCCTATAAGTGTCACAGACAGCCCTAGAGTTCGTACTAGAATAACACCTTAAGACACAAATCAACCAAAACCCTAATGTCACCTAGATACTCCAATGTCACCTCAAGTATCCCTGGGTATGATTACAAGATATGCATCACACAATCTCAGATTCATCTATTCAACCAACACATAGGACCTCAAAGATTGCCCCAAAGTTTCTATCGAAGAGTCAAGACGAAAACGTGTGCCAACCCCTATGCATAGGTTCATGGGCGGAACTCGCAAGTTGATCACCAAAACATACATCAAGTGGATCAATAGAATACCCCATTGTCACCATGGGTATCCCACGCAAGACATACATCAAGTGTTCCCAAATCCTTAAAGACTCAATCCGATAAGATAGTTTCAAAGGGGAAACTCAATTCATTACAAGAGAGTAGAGGGGGAGAAAACATCATAAGATCCAACTATAATAGCAAAGCTCGCGATACATCAAGATCGTATCACCTCAAGAACAAGAGAGAGAGAGAGATCAAACACATAGCTACTGGTACATACCCTCAGCCCGAGAGAGAACTACTCCCTGCTCGTCATGGAGAGCACTGGGATGATGAAGATGGCCACCAGAGAGGGATTCCCCCTCCGGCAGGGTGCAGAACGGGTCTAGATTGGCTTTCGGTGGCTACGGAGTCTTCTGGCGGTGGAACTCCTGATCTATTGTGCTCCCGGATGTTTTTCTGGTATATGGAGATATATATAGGTGGAAGAAGTACGTCAGGGGGGCACGAGGGGCCCACGAGGGTGGAGGGCGCGCCCTAGGGGGGTGGGCGCGCCCCCTACCTCGTGGCCTCCTCGAAGCTTCCCTTATGTGCACTTCAAGTCTTCTGGGCTTCTTTCCTTCCAAAAATGAGTTCCGTGAAGTTTCAGGTCAATTGGACTCCGTTTGATTTTCCTTTTCTTCGAAACCCTAAAACAAGGTAAAAACAGAAACTGGCACTGGGCTCTGGGTTAATAGGTTAGTCCCAAAAATGATATAAAAGTGTATAATAAAGCCCATAAACATCCAAAACAGTAGATAATATAGCATGGAGCAATCAAAAATTATAGATACGTTGGAGACGTATCAAAGACCACCACTCAAGTCAAGAATATCGTGACCAGCCCGGTACGTGAAGATTGTCAGCGCAAAAATTCCTGTTTCGATTGTGGGCAAATTGGACATTATGCCAGACAGTGCCCCAAGAATGGCAAATCGACGGCTCCATTCCGTCTGCAAGTCAACTATCTGGAGCCATATCCTGGCCCGAGTGCCATCCAAGGGCAAATCCACCATATCTCCGCCGATGAAGCCCAAGAAGACCCGGAAGTCGTCATTGGTATGTTCCCTAGTAATAACATACCTGCTGAGGGAGTCCTGGGTAAGGGGTGTCCGGATAGCCGGACTATAACCTTTGGCCGGACTCTTGGACTATGAAGATACAAGATTGAAGACTTCGTCACGTGTCCGGATGGGACTTTCCTTGGCGTGGAAGGCAAGCTTGGCAATACGGATATGTAGATCTCCTCCCATTGTAACCGACTCTGTGTAACCCTAGCCCTCTCCGGTGTCTATATAAACCAAAGGGTTTTAGTCCATAGGACGAACAACAATCATACCATAGGCTAGCTTCTAGGGTTTAGCCTCTTTGATCTCGTGGTAGATCTACTCTTGTACTACCCATATCATCAATATTAATCAAGCAGGAGTAGGGTTTTACCTCCATCGAGAGGGCCCGAACCTGGGTAAAAACATTGTGTCCCTTGTCTCCTGTAACCATCCGCCTAGACGCACAGTTCGGGACCCCCTACCCGAGATCCGTCGGTTTTGACACCAACATTGGTGCTTTCATTGAGAGTTTTGCTGTGTCGTCGCCATCAGGAAGGATGCCTCATCCCGTCTTTAAAGACGACACTGTTGCTAAGGGAGCTTTGGCTGTCGGCCAAACTCTCCGGCTAGGTGGTTTTCTTATGACCGCCTATTCGGCCGCTGCGCCGACGATGACTTCTCGGGTGATCAAAAGCAATCTTCACGTCAACTCGGAACTCGCTGAGCAGTTAGATCCAATGGATCTCTCTTCCCTAAACGAGCTCTTGGATTGCATCGCCGCCCTGGGAGTCACTACAGACTACGATCAGATTGGTCCTAAACCCGATCTGAGAGAGATCAACTCTCCCCAGATCACCCATTACGTTGTAGTGGTGGAGGAACAATGCGGCGACCCTTCGTCTATCTTAAGGACTAGCTATGTCCGGATTTCTGATCCCTCCAAGCCGGATACCCGCGGAGGGGAGGATGTCACTCAAGACCTGAACCTAGAGTCAGCCAGTGGGCTAGATTCAGTGGAAAACATCCAAGAATCCAAACTTCCGAGTTCGGAAACTCCTTGGCCCCTGAGTCTCAGATTGGGTGAGGTTTCGGATTCAGTTCCACCCACCCACCCAAACATAAGCGATCTATCCCAAATTAGGCAAGAGCCCGAAGAAACAGTACGCCATTACTGGGCCAGATTCCTCCTGGTCATGAACAGGATAAAGGACTGCCGTGAGGAAGACGCAATTTCATTCTTCTGCAATTTCATAAGTCGCCGTGAAATACACGCTTTGCCGACTTGGCGTCCATAGTACGAAAGTACTGTGCGATGGAAAGCGCCTGAAAAACCGAAATAAAATTTTGGGACAATCCGGCCCTGAATACAAACCCAATCCGAAATAAAAGGGTGCATTATCGCCAGACACCCGGGTTAAACACCAAAAAACAAAAACCCTCTACAGGGCATGGAACCGTACTGGAGGGATGGCTCAATGCACCCTGTAAAATTCACAGTGCAGAGGGCGCCACACCGACTCATAGCCTTAGAGCATGTTGGATACTCCGGCAGGTGGCCAAAAGTGGCGAAGACCTCCTAACCCCAGAAGCCACAGAGCACCAGCCCAGGGATACCAGTACGGTATTAACAGTCTTCGAGACTTTCGCATCAAATAATATGCGAAAACGAACACTCCGCAGCCTTGCCGAAGTCTACCACATGGCAACAATAAACCCATGGAGTGACACGGCTATTACTTTTAATGCCAGTGACGAACCTAAATTCTGAATAGCCCGAGCACCAGCCGCATTGGTCCTCAGTCCAATAGTGGACGGCTTTCGACTCACCAAGGTACTCATGGACGGTGGCAGCGGATTGAACCTCATTTATGAGGAAACCCTTCCAAATGGAAATAGACTGGAACCGCATTGAGCGAAGCAGCACAACCTTTAGAGGAATAATCCCCAGTCGGGAAGCGCGCTGTATAGGAAAAATCACACTAGATGTGGTGTTCGGCATGCCGGATAATTACAGGTCCGAAGAGGTCACGTTCCAAGTGGCCTCGTTCAGTAGCGAATACCACGCTCTATTAGGGAGGGAGGCGTTTACAATCTTCCAAGCCATACCCCATTACGGGTACATGAAGCTCAAAATGCACGGGCCCAACGAAATCATCACTCTTGCTAGTGATCCGGACATAGCACTTCGCGCCGAAAATAGGACAGCCGCACTGGCCCTCGAGGCACTATCCGAAGCCCTAGCAGCCGAGGAACTGACTGCGCTGCGCTCCACGATGAACAGGGACGACGTGATACTCGATAAAAGATCCAAGTCCACCTCCTTTAAACCGGCGGACGAAATAGTCAAATTCCAAGTCCATCCAACGGACCCTAAAAAACAGCTTTCATCGGGACACAATTAAACCATGATGTAGACGCCGCACTACGAGAGTTCCTACGCGAGAACTGGGACATTTTTGCCTGGCACCCTTCAGACATGCCAGGAATTCCACGCAGGCTGGCCGAGCACAGCCTAAATCTCCCCCTAATAATAAACCAGCGACTGCTTCTGGTCGTACATCGTCGGCGTTTTTACAAAAAAAGTCCCCCCATTTTTGATAAATTAACCCGCAGTCCCTGTTTAAGTGAATCTGCAAAAATGATTCATTTTTACAGAAACACCCCTATGTTCGTAAGAATTCAGCCCGCGATCCTTTCTTCATCCAGACAGCTTCCTTTCCAGTGCAGCGGGGCGGCGCCCTTCACGGGGACGACAGCTCCGGGTGGGCTCGTGGGCGACCGTGCTGCAGGAGGCTTCGCGCGAGCACCCGATCTCCCGTGTCCACCCCTGGGTTCTCGTCATCGCACCGGCGGCTGCCCTTGCCGCCACTCTCCGTTCCTCTGCCTCCTAGCAGAGGAGGCAAAAATAAAATCATCATTGCTCGGGATCAAACTCTCCACCTGCGAACCAGAGAGGATTCGACTTCATATTAGAAAGAGATAGTACCACCTCGCTATTTTAGATCATATTTCACCAATAAATATATATATATATATATATATATATATATATATATGTGGGCGATCTGACATCAACAAGCCGCCTCAAAATCAATCAAGGGAAGGAATTAACAAAGGAGAACCAGCTCGAGGGGGGACCTATCGACCAATTGTCGTAGAACGGAAAGAACGAAAAAAGAAAGATTGGATCCGACCTGATGGGGTGGAGGTTTTGGCACATCCAGTGTTGACAGCCTGCAACTGTCGGACACGGGCCTCCCAGAGGGAGGAGGAGACAGAACAGGGCCGGCTTGGCGGCACCGCGGATGTTGGCGGAGGAAAAGTAGCCCAACAGCGCTGGATCATGGATCGCCGCCAGTACACTGGAATGACATGCATGTGAGGCGAATTTGGGCGGCGCAGGTCCCCGTGGAGATCAGAGGATCGCGCCGGAGTCATGGGAAGGGATGGGGAGGGGGCGCTCGCAACGGGGCTGGCCACGACGCAGGTGGTGGTGGCCACCGTCGGCGGGGAGGGTCGCTGGTGCCGGCATGCACTCTCGCCTGGATATGAATGAGAGAGAGAGATGATTGACAGAGAACGAGAGAGAACCAGATTGGTGGAGGTGGAGACGGATGGATAAGGGGCCTCTCTAGAGACGTACACGTGATGGTTACGTGTCCGCTCGATTTTTATCAGCCGGCTGGATTTTCTAATCCTTTTTCTAAACAAAAGAGGACATGCACGATGCTCTCAGGTCTCAGCACTGGTACCTTTTATAGAAAAAATCAAAGAGATGTTACGATCTACAGAAGAGTACAAGGTCACCTGGGCTCGGCGTACAGCTAATCTAGCTGCTCATGTTTTAGCTAAAGTGGAGGTTAGCAATGATTTAGAGATGGTTTGGCCTGATGTGTCACCGGACTGCATTTTTACATTTTGTAGCGAATGACATTCCCAACATTGTTCAAGTAATAAAGTTGGGAGTACCCCTGAAAAAGAACTATATGTGCTTTTTTTGAGGGAATGCATTTTTTTTGAGATAAGGGAATGCATCTATCTGTGCTAGCACGGGAGTATGGGAGAGACCTATCAGGAGATAGCATCATTTTTCTCTTGCTTTTGGGTCAAGCCCAAATAGTGAAAAAAACATTATGGATGAAATATAATCTTACAAAATCAAACAATCTTCAATGAAAACAAAAAAAACTACATAATAAAAATCATTGAATTCAAATCTTTTGAAAATACTTTAAATGAATTACATTGTATGTTTCTCCCTAAAAGATTGTTTCATGCATCACTATTCTTCCATCTGATGGCAGTGTAGAGCTTAAATATGCGCCAATTAGGGACATTGGGGTGGCCTCTTCACATCAACATGTCATGATCCAAAGGAAAAAGATAATGCAACCCGTGGCAACACACGCTCATATGCATCTTAGATAGACAAGGGTAACCTTATCTCAAGGTTTATTAGAGTTGGATATGAGTAGTGTGTAATGGCACATGAAGCAGGTTTTGTTAATTTTTTCGCCCGTTGCAACACACGGGCATACGACGAGGCATGAAGGGAAGGAAAATTAAAGACAAAATAAATTCGCTGGGAAATTAAAGAGGAAATAATAATTTTGCTATTAATTAACAGAGCAAATGAATTCTGTTGTGCTCTATGGGTGCATGGGCAGATGTGAGAGAGGATTCAGTTGTGCCACTATGTGCATGGGCAGATGTATTAGATTATATGCATGGGCACACGCTAATACACTCCCTCCTTTCCGGTTTATATGGCTCAATTCAAAAATCTCACCAACCAAGGTAGATGGTGAGTGGTGGAATAATTTTTGTAGTTTGCAAAACCACTCAATTAATGCACTTGCTTTTCTCAAACAATTGTGTTTACCAATGCATTAATTGCAGTGCATGTATGCATAAAGTACATGCATTGGTCAATTTTCTTTTAGTACTTGCATGCAATGATTTAATGCATCTTGAAATTTGAACATGTGATGGGAACAACTAAATCGAGCCTTATAAAATGGGAAAACTAAAATTTTGAGATAAGCCTTATAAATCGGAAAGGAGGGAGTAAAAAAGAAAGACCTGGCTCATGGAGGAGCTTTTTAATCTCCTGGTAATGTTTCTTTAGTTGGACCTCTAATTTGTAATGAGTTATTATTTACACATAACACATAAAAACCCTTAATTGGACCCCCTCAAGGTGCAAACGAAAAAACTGAAACCTACACCTTGCCCATTTTTTATGACCTGAAAAATATTTGTAAAATAGTGCGTCAACTCGGGATCCATCAGTTAACCTTGAGCCGATGAACGCCAAACGACCAACAACCATCTAGGCCACCAACACTTTCTGTTTTTTAAATGGATTACATCCAATACTATGCATACACATTTATCAAGGATAATTTCTTAATAACTTCAATATTTCTGTTTTTGACACGAATGAAGAGATGAACCGATAGGCTAACCGGTGAGAATCTTAACAGGTAGCCTCACCGGTTTGGTTGCCTATTCAGTTTTTTAAACTATGGTTCGATGGCCATGGTGAAATGACACGACATAGTTCTTTGCCAGAGAGATGCCCAACTTTATATTAGAAATGAAGAAGGTGGACGGTGGCGACAATGAAGTCTATTCGGTTTATGTTGAGTCAAGAAATTGATGGCCTCACACCGTAATTTAATTTGCATTAATAGTTATTGTTGTGCGTGCGCTCAATAAGAAAATGGATCGCTGGACATGTTATAACATGATAGGTTTTGAACGACACGAATATGTATGTGACGGTTGCAACGCATGAGAAATTACAAGCTGGTGCAAGTAGGGGCTCGCGAAATCGGCATGGTGAGTGTGATGACCAAAATCACACGAATATGTATGTGACGGACTATCATCGACATCGATGATGAAGAGGAGAATTGGAACACAGATGACTCGCTAGGAGTGTGCGAGAGTTTATTTTTCCCATTGCAACGCACGGGCATTTGTGCTAGTATCCTAAAAGGATTCAAGCCAGTCAAGCAGGCTCTTCGGCGTTTCTCCGAACCTAAGAGACAAGCCATGGGAGAGGAACTAGCTAAGCTATTGGAGGCCAGATTCATCAGAGACAAAAAACATCCGGACTGGCTAGCAAACCTGGTGATGGTACCAAAGAAGGACAAATCCTGGCGCTTGTGCGTCGATTTTAAGGACCTCAACAAGGCTTGCCCAAAGGATCCCTTCGCCCTCCCCCGCTTCGTCAAATTATCGACGCTACCGCAGGACACGATTCATTGCGTTTCCTCGATGCATACTCCAGCTATCATCAAATTAAGATGGCAGAGCCAGACCAAGCCGCAACGGCATCCATCACACCATACGGCCCATTCTGCTTCAACACAATGCCCTTCGGGCTCAAAAATGCCAGCGCAACATATCAGCGCATGATTCAGACATGTCTAGCAAACCAGATCGGCAAAATAGTGGAGGCATATGTAGATGACGTGGTCGTCAAAACCAAGCATGTCGAATCTCTATTAGACGACTTGAGGCTCACATTCGATAACCTCCGAACATACGACATCAAGCTCAACCCGGAAAAATGTGTTTTCGGCGTACCACTCGGAAAGCTCTTGGGCTTCATTGTATCTGGTAGAGGAATTGAAGCAAATCCAGCCAAGATCCGAGCTCTGTCACAATTGGACATCCCAAAGGACCTCAAACAAATACAAAAATTGACCGGATGCGTGGCGGCTCTAAGCCGCTTTATCTCCCGCTTGGGAGAAAAGGCATTACCCCTTTATCGCCTCCTCCGGCGCACCGAACACTTCGAGTGGATGGATGCCGCCACGGCCGGACTCGACGAAATAAAAGCCATACTGGCAACAAACCCAGTCCTGGCCGCGCCAAACATTGGCGAACCAATACTATTATACATTACGGCAACTCATCAAGTTGTAAGCGCAATGCTCGTCGTCAAATGAGAAACAGACGGACACAAACTCCCCCTTCAAAAGCCGGTTTACTATGTGTCCACTGTCCTTACTCCATGCAAGTCATGGTACCCGTATTATCAAAAGATAGCGTACGCGGTATTTATGGCATCCCGGAAGCTGCGACACTACTTTTAAGAGTGTTCGATAATGGTAGCCTCAGAAGTACCACTTAACGATATTATAAACAACCACGACGCGACGGGCCGGATTGCCAAATGGGCCATTGAGCTCCTCCCGTTCGACATAACTTACAAGCCACGGTGAGCTATTAAGTCGCAAGTTTTGGCCGACTTCGTTGCCGAATGGATGGAAGTCGAACTCCCTAAAGAGTATGGCACATATTCCAACTGGATCATGCACTTCGACGGCTCCAAAATGTTGGCTGGTCTGGGGGCTGGCATCGTTTTGACGTCCCCAACAGGAGATACAGTTCAATACGTACTCCAGATAATGTATACGGACTCCAACAACGCAGCCGAATATGAGGCCCTTCTACATGGTCTCCGGATGGCAGTATCCATGGGCATTCAACGCCTAGAGGTGCGCGAGGATTCGAACCTCGCGATATCCCAAATAAATGGAGACTTTGATGCCAAGGATCCGAAAATGGCAGCTTATCGCAACGCCGTCCTAAAAATGTCAGCTTAGTTCGAGGGGCTCGAATTTCACCATATAGCCCGGGAAAACAATCAGGCAGAAGACGTCCTGGCACGCATCGGCGCAAACCGCGATGCCGTCCCTCCCAACATCTTCTTGGAGAGGTTGTTCAAGCCATCCGTAGTATGGGAAGGGGAACCCAGAAATAACAGCCCGGACCCAACCGCATTGCCCGACACCGAACATTCTGACATAATTGGAGGCTCTGCCAACGAAATAATATCTTCAGCCCACGTAATAATGGCAGTCATCGCCCCGTGGACAGAACCATTCCTAGCCTACCTAACTAAGAAGGAACTTCCTGAGGACCAAAACGAGGCACGCTACATAGTGCGGGGATCTAAAGCCTATAAGGTCCATGAGGGAGAGCTTTATAAGAAAAGCACCACTGGAGTCCTTCAAAGGTGCATCTCCGAAGAGGAAGGGCGGAATCTTCTGGCGGAAATTCATGCCGGACTCGGCGGTCACCACGCTGTAGCTCGGGCCCTTGTAAGCAAGGCCTTCCGTACAGGCTTTTATTGGCCGACGGCCCGGGCAGACGCTCAGGACTTAGTCCAACATTGCGTTGGTTGCCAGCTTTTTGCAAACCAAAGCCATATGCCACCCACCGCCCTCCATACTATCCCCATCACCTGGCCCTTCGTGGTCTGGGGGCTTGACATGGTTGGACCCCTTAAAGGAGGAACCCACAAGCAAAAATACTTACTGGTCATGGTGGATAAGTTCACCAAATGGATAGAAGCCAAGCCTGTTAAGACGGCCAAATCCGAACCGGTGATAGACTTCATATCCGGGGTCGTACACCGTTACGGCGTCCCCCACAACATCATCACTGATAATGGCATGAACTTTACGGCCGGCGAGGTAAAACTCTGGTGCTTCAAGCTCGATTATGCTTCAGTCTATCACCCACAAACTAACGGTCAGGTCGAGCGAGCAAATGGTCTTATCATGAGCGGCATCAAACCCAGATTAGTGCGGTCCCTCAAGGAATCTAACACGCATTGGGTAGAGGAGCTCGACTCCATACTCTGGGGGCTGCGGACCACGCTGAATCGCACTACCGGATACACACCATTCTTTATGGTATATGGCGCAAAGGCAGTTCTGCCCTGCGATATAATACATGACTCACCTCGAGTGCGCATGTACGGAGAAAGAGAAGCCGAGCTCGATCGGCAGGATAGTTTGGACGCCTTGGAGGAGGAGCGCGACGTGGCAAAAGCCCGTTCCACATTCTATCAACAGCGGGCTCGAAGATACCAAAGCAGAGAAGTACGGGCCAAAACTTACAATGTTGGCGAGTTAGTTCTACGCCTGCCGGATAAGAAAAAGGACAAACTCAAGCCCAAGTGGGAAGGTCCCTTCATTATTGACCAAGTCCTGACTGGTGGAGCGTACCGTCTACGGGATGCATCGGATAATCGACTCGAGCCGAACCCATGGAACGCAGCCCGACTCCGAAGATTCTAAGCCTAGCGCCGGACTCTGTGTTCGTCTCCTTCCTCTGTCCATTTTTTATACACAATCTGTCTTATATTTTTCTCCTTCTCCCCTTCTCTTCTCTCACAGCCTTTAAAGGCCCATTTGTGCCTTGTTTGCATGCAACTGACGTGCTATCCGCGCTCATCATACCTGGGGGCTTTGTAGGATCAAAAGTATGTCTAGAGGGGGGGTGATTAGACTACTTGACCAAATAAAAATCTAGCCTTTTCCCAATTTTAGTTCTTGGCAGATTTTAGCTATCTTAGCACAAGTCAAGCAACCTCCACACAATTCAAGCAAGCATGCAAAAGAGTATATGAGCAGGGAAAGTAAAACATGCAACTTGCAAGAATGTAAAGGGAAGGGTTTGGAGGATTCAAACGCAATTGGAGACACGGATGTTTTTGTCGTGGTTCCGATAGGTGGTGCTTTCGTACATCCACGTTGATGGAGACTTCAACCCACGGAGGGTAACGGTTGCGCGAGTCCACGGAGGGCTCCACCCACGAAGGGTCCACGAAGAAGCAACCTTGTCTACTCCATCACGGCCGTCGCCCACGAAGGACTTGCCTCACTAGCGGTAGATCTTCACGAAGTAGGCGATCTCCTTGCCCTTACAAACTCCTTGGTTCAACTCCACAATCTTGTCGGAGGCTCCCAAGTGACACCTAGCCAATCTAGGAGACACCACTCTCCAAGAAGTAACAAATGGTGTGTTGATGATGAACTCCTTGCTCTTGTGCTTCAAATGATAGTCTCCCCAACACTCAACTCTCTCACAGGATTTGGATTTGGTGGAAAGAAGATTTGAGTGGAAAGAAGCTTGGGGAAGGCTAGAGATCAAGATTCATATGGTTGGAATGGAATATCTTGACCTCAACACAAGTGTAGGTGGTTCTCTCTCAGAAAATGTATATTGGAAGTGTAGGTATGTTCTGATGGCTCTCTCCATGAATGAAGAGTGGGTGGAGGGGTATATATAGCCTCCACACAGAATCTAACCGTTACACATAATTTGCCAAACTCGGTGGGACCGAATGGTTAAACTCGGTCGGACCGATTTAGCAAACCTAGTGACCATTAGGATTTTCGGTGGGACTGAGATGCAACTCGGTAGGACCAATATGGTTAGGGCATAACGTGATCTCGGTGTGACCGATTACACAAACTCCGTGGGACCGATTTTGGTAATAAGCTAACCAGAGAGTTGGTCAGGTAAACTCGGTGGGACCGATTCGCTCATCTCGGTGAGACCGAAATGTTACAAAAGGGAAACAGAGATTTTACATTGCAATCTCGGTGGGACCGATCGCTCATCTCGGTAAGACCGAAACTTTACGAAGGGAAACAGAGAGATTACAATCCCATCTCGGTGAGACCGAGATCCCTATCGGTGAGACCGATTTGCCTAGGGTTTGTGGCAGTGGCTATGACATTTGAAACTCGATGGCGCCGGATAGAAAGAATCGGTGGGGCCGAGTTTGACTTTTGGTTTAGGTCATATGTGGATGTGGGAGAGTAGTTGAGGGTTTTGGAGCATATCACTAAGCACTTTGAGCAAGCAATCCATTAAGCAACACCTCATCCCTCCTTGATAGTATTGGCTTTTCCTATAGACTCAATGTGATCTTGGATCACTAAAATATAAAATGTAGAGTCTTGAGCTTCAAGCTTGAGCTGAACTTTTTGTCCTTAGAATTTTGAGGGATCCACTTTCCTCATCCATGCCATGCCATTCATTGAGGTTTTCCTGAAATATTAATCTTGGAATAATGTCAGCTCAATGAGCTATATGTTGTTAGCAATTACCAAAACCACCCAGGGACATTTGCACTTTCAATCTCCCCCTTTTTGGTAATTGATGACAACATATAGATCAAAGCTTCGACAAATGATAATAAGAGTGAAAGATGTTGTCGCTTTGAGAAGTATGTGAAAAGCAAGAGCTCCCCCTAAATTTGTGCATATCTTAAGATTTGCTTTGGACTGCAAATGCACAATGAGTTAGGATCATGGGTTACTCTTCCATGTCACATACATCTTGGTGGAGCGCTCAAAATGATAAGAATTAAATACATGCACTCATCACCAAGCAAAGTGAATGATCATATAAGGATAAGTAAGATAATATCATTTAACAAGCATAAGTCTAGCTTATGATCAACCACATGATCATCAATGTCTCATAGATAATAGCATAGTATCTCAAGCAATCAAAAGACAAACAAGGTTCAACCACCAAAGCAAGAGAGAATAAAAAGCAACACTCTCTCTCGAAGCCTATGATCTATACATTTTTCTCCCCCTTTGGCAACAAGTTACCAAAAAGTTCATAGAAAATGCATAGCACTAAAACGTCTCTCAAGCTTGGTCTTCAGGTGGTGGTGTTCGGAGAACGCCAAGGACGAAGACTTCAGTCGAAGTAGATGGAGCTGATGGAGTTGGTGCTGGAGCTGATTGCGTTGGAGCTGTAGCTGGTGTAGATGAAGTGACTCTAGTGTCTGGAACAGGCACTGCAGCAGATATCTGAGCTCGAGGCACTCTGGCAAATGCATCAGTGGTTGTCTTGCCCTTCCTCTCCTGCATGTCATCCTGTAGCTGCTCCACAATAGACTGAATCTTAGTTACTTTGACATCTAAATCATAGAATTTTTGCTCCACGATTCTTTCCAAGCTCTCCTGGTTTTGAGTCAGGGTGGCCAGTCCCTTCTCAATCCTCAGAGTGGATGCAATCAGGTAGCCAAGCTGATCTTGCTTGCTTTTCAAAAAGTACTCAGATACCTCCTCTTGAGTTGGCATCTTGGCAGCCTTCTCTTTCTTTGCTTTCTCCTTCTTCTCTTGAGCTTGTACTGATGATGGTTCATTCTCATTCATCACAACTTGATTGTCCTCAAAGTCAGGATAGACAGGCAAGTGTTCCTTATCCAACAAGTATGTGCCTGTGCCCATCTTTGAGTTTATCAACTCCTGGATCTGTGGGGCATATCCACAACTTCTTTTCTGCTCAGCTGCAGTCCTCTTGATAGTCTCAACTATAAGGCTCATGACCTTGAACTTCTGTGGCATATCAAATATATGTAGCAAGTTAATTGCATGGCCTCTGATCATTCTGTGATCACCAGACTTGGGCAAGAGAGTGTGCCTAAGGATCCAATTGATTGTAGGCAGCCTTGACAGCAAGTGTTTTACTGACCCAAACTGGTGAGTCTCAAGATCATCTTCAGGAATATCCTTGTACATGTTTGCCATAGAGTTGTGATCCATCTTCTTCTTGGCATAGACATCCAAGTCATCTTCTTCTTCCTTAGGAGCGTTGATCAGATTTGCCCATTCCTCAATAGTTGAGTGGTACCTTGTACCTTCAGACATCCATACTATCCTGCCATCTGGATAGAAGTGTGTTGTGGAGTAGAATTGCATTATGAGCTCCTCATTCCACTTTGTGAGCTTCTGCCCAACAAAGTCTGCAACTCCACAAGCACTAAAGCTGTCAAACACACCAGGATAGTGTTCCTCATTTTCCTTGATATACTTCTAGTCCACCCACCTCATTTCACACACTATAGGCTTCTTGTCCAGCAGCACTGTCTCATAGAAATCTTGTTGTTCCTTTGTGTGGAACCTATAATCAACAGCAGTTCTTCTTCTGGTAGCATATGGATCTGTCTCTCTCCATTTCCTCAGTCCTGAGTCTCTCCTGATCTTCATGTTCTCAGCCACAGGATGAGCATCATTGTGGTCTGGAATTTTTGGCTTCAATTTTCTCAGAACATGCTCTTCATTTCATTCTTCTTCAGCAATAGTCTCAGGCACTGGGGCCTTGTTCTTCTCAGTTGCAGGGATGTTTCTGGTATTTCTCTTTGGTGCAGTCTTGGCTTGGAGGCAGCTTTGGGTGCTTCTTTGGGCTTTGATGAAGTAGCCCCTGTCCTGATAGCATCACCCATAAGCTTCTGGGCCTTAGGTGCTGGTGCAGCAACCTCTTCTTCCTCTTCTTCTTCCATCATGGAAGCCTTTCCAATCACTCTGGCCATGGTCTTCTTGACCCTTTCCTTCCTTTTCTTTCCTTCTACAACAGGCTCTTTGGGTTGAGATTCCAAAGATGCTTGAGAGGATGCTCTGTCCTTAGACATTGGTTGTCTCCCTGCTGACCTCTTGGTCTTCAGACCTGGCTTGGTTGAAGCAGCTGTGCCATATTCCTTCTTAAGCACTTTCTTCTTTGATGTGGCATCATCCTCAGTGGCCACATAGTCTTCATCCTCAGACTCTGAAGTTCTCTTCTTCCTTGTTCTGGTGGCAGCTTTGGGTAAGTTGCTGGGAGTGCTCCTGCTACCATCATCTGAACTGCTAGAGGGACTAGTGCCCTCACTCAGGTGAACCTGCTCCTCTGACCTGTTCTGGCTGTCACTCTGATCAGACATATTGCAAACACTAACTGCAGACCCTGTGAATAGATTGTAGATGAGACGGAGTGGATGAGCATCACAAAATACAGAGATTTTTGCAAAAGAATGAGTCAAAAACTTAGTTTTAGTTTTCCACAGAAAGCATTTTGGATCAACCGATTTGCAAACTCGGTGATACCGAAGTAGCTGTTGGAACCTAAACTAGTGAACTCGGTCAGACCAAGTCACAGTTCGGTGGCACCGAGACTGTAGGGTTTCACAAAGTCCTGAACTTGGTCACACCGATTTACAATTCTCGGTCAGACCGAAAATTACATGTGCAATGGCCTGAGCCGAATCGGTGGTACCGAGTTACACAACTCGGTGGGTCCGAGATGGTTTCGGCGGAAACCTAACCCTAAATTTTCAATTCAACTCTAATCTACGGAGTGTTTTGACTGGATAAGATCGTTTCAATCGTGGCAAGATTCATGATGAACACAATGTGCTAGGAATCGGACGGGGATAGCACTGTGATCGAGTCCATACCCTAGTTCGGCGATGAACTCGCTACGGCGGCAACGGCGGGGAAGAATTCCATTGACGGCGGCGGAGACCAGCGACAGGAGGCGGCTGGCGACGAGGAGGACGATCCGGAGACCCAGGAGGCAGAGCGAGCTATGCGCGGGCGAAGGGGTTTCGGAGAAATTTCCAAAATTTTGCCCATGAGTATATATAGCCCAACCCTGTCGGTGTGACCGAGTGGAACAACTCGGTGGCACCGAGATTCATAACTGCAAGCAGTTACTGAAACTCGGTGTGACCGAAAGGTTCAAATCGGTTGCACCGAGATTGAAAACCTAGATCGACTTAGTGATCTCGGTATGACCGAAATGGAGGAATCGGTCAGACCGAAACACACAAAGAAGTTTTGGAAGTTTAAGTCTATGACGAATCGGGGGCTCCGAGTGCTCCTCACACAGAGTGGTTCGAATCTGACTTGATCAAATTTTGTGATGTATCATGAATAGAGTTTGAGACGAGAAAATCATAGATAGCTAGAGAGGGTTCTTAGGCATTCTTGTCCATCCACTTGGCAAAACAAAAGAAAACCAATCAATCAAAACAACAAGTGGATGTCCTCGAATGAGTGAAATATGCAATCAACATGCTCACACAATAAAATGGCAATTGAAATATGTGGCAAAGCATGCACAACCAATTCTAGCATCTATCAAACAATTTGCGATGACTAGGTCATCTATATATGAGTATATTGACTTAGGAGTCAAATGAGAACATTTGATCATAGGTCATACTCATCGTTTAAGCACAAGTGGGGTTACCACTTTTACATAAAGCATTGTTGTGTTCACACCATTAGAGTTGCTTTAGCTCAATTCTTAGAGTAAATCTCCCCCTAGATGTGAGATCCCCCCCCCTAAGAGGGATGAACTAACCTTGGGTTTTGTCGATGATGACTTCATGTAGATGTTGAAGACGTGGATGCTCAATGTTGATGTAGATCATTTGGAGCTATCCATTGGAGTGAGTTGCACTTTCAATACCTACACGGGTTAGTCCCACAAGGAACAAACAAGGATATCCATATACATAGAGTGATGCACACACAAGATGATGTCTATGAAAGCTTTTAGGCTACCTTGTCCCTTGTCTTACCAACAAGAGGGTTTGTGACTCCTTGAACTAGTGCAAGATGTGGAATTTGATTGCACTTGTTCTTGCCAAGATGATAAGAGTGAAGTATGTTGGCGGAGTCACCCTCAAGAACTCTCTAGTTCTTCTTCTTCGGGATCCACACCATCTTGATGGGAAGCCTCGGTGTTGTAGTTGTACTTGATGAAGTGGAACTTGAAGTAGTCTTGGGAACCCACTTGACCAAGGCCTTAGGAGCTTCTTCAAATGCATCAATTTCCTCTTGAAGCTTGTCCTTGCCTTTTTTCTTGTGGTCTTGTGGTGGAAGATCATCTTGAGCTTGTATCCCTTTGAGAGAAGTAGGATCATACTTCTCTTGTTGAGGAACAAACTTCGTCTTGGGGTATTGATCTTCTTCCCACTCAACTCCATTGGCATTGAACTTTCGGTAAAAACCAACACCTTGATTCTTCCGGTGCCTTCCTTGCTTCCGTACAATTTCCTCGAATTGCTTACTTCCGGCAAGGCTCTTGTAAACACCTTTCTCTACAATTCCCTTCAATAGGCTATTTTCTTGCTCAAGTGTAACTTGGCTAAGAGAATCATTAGTGGAATCAGGAGAACTACTAGAAGCAACAATATTGGATTTAGCATGAGAATTGTTACTACTAGAGGAAGAATCTTTCTTGTTCTTGTTACTAGACTTGACTTGAGGCATGGTGGATAAGAGTAAATGCTTGGCAATGTAAGAAGAACTTTTCTTGCGAAGATCATCATTGATTGCTTTTAAGAACTCATGCCCTTTCTCGAGGTTGAGCTTTTCAAAGCGTAATTTCTCATGAGTCTTTAAAAGTTCTCGATGATATCCTAAGATAGTTTCATGAGCTAACTTAAGAGTGTTTAGTTCTTTAGTTAGAGACTCAATCTTCTCCTTATCATTGTCATTCGTTTTATCTTGATTAGCATGGTTAATTGACGTTTCATCATAGTATTCATCACTAGAGTTGTCAACAAGTAAATCATCATCACCTAACAAATCATCTTCATCACTATTGAAATCAACATACTCGGGGTGTGATACCTTTGGGCCTTTAGCCATGAAGCATGTTCCAACTCCTTCATTTGGTGAGTCAAATATGTCGTAGGAGTTGGTTGTCACAAGTGCTAGAGCGGCAACACCTTCATCTTGAGTATATTCGGAGTCGGAGTGATAGCTTCTCTCGGAGTGGTTGTCGGAGTCGGAGCCGGATACCCATTCACCAACATGAGCTTGATGTCTTCGTTTTGTGTAGCTCCTTGATGACTTGTCCTTTCTTTCCGAATCCTTGCTTCTCCGTGAGGGTCTTCGTTCATAACGATCATCTCTACTCCTTCTTTCTCTAGATGGTGATTCTTCTCTTCTACTTCTTCTCTTGGGAGAATCTTCTTTTCTCTTGTAGGGGGCCGTACACTCATTGGAATAGTGTCCGGGCCTTCCACAATTGTAGCAGTTTCGCTCTCGACTAGAAGATCTTTTGTCATTGTAGGACCTTGACTTGGAGCTTCTCTCTTTGCTTCTACTCTTGTAGAACTTGTTGAAGTTCTTCACCATTAAGCTCAATTCTTCGTTGAAGGTTTGTTTCTCACTCGATGATGTGGGGGCTTCACATGAGGCTTTGTAAGCACCACTTGATTTGTTGTGAAGTTCCTCTTTATCCTTGAGTGACATCTCATGAGCAACAATTCTTCCGATGACTTCCATTGGCTTGAGATCTTTGTAATTTGGCATCATTTGGATCAATGTGCACAACAGTATCATATTTTCCATCCAAGGCTCTTAGGATCTTCTTGATGATGAATCTATCGGTCATCTCTTCACTCCCTAAGCCGGCAATCTCATTTGTGAAAAGAGCAAGCCTAGAGTACATTTCAGCGACACCTCACCATCCTTCATTTTGAACTTGTCAAGTTGACTTTGAAGCACATCCAATTTGGATTCCTTGACGGAGTTGGTACCTTCGTGCATATCAATCAAAGTATCCCAAATTTCCTTTGCATTCTCAAGACGGCTGATTTTGTTGAATTCTTCGGGGCACGATCCGTTGAAGAGGATATCACAAGCTTGAGCATTGTATTGTAGCATCTTCAACTCATCCGCGGTAGCTTCACGATTCGGTTCTCTCCCATCAAAGAATTCACCTTGCAAGCCAACACACACAATAGCCCAAACGGCGGGGTTATGTCCAAGAATATGCATTTTCATCTTATGCTTCCAACTAGCAAAATTAGTACCATCAAAGTAAGGACCTCTACGGTGATAATTTCCCTCGCTAGACGCCATACTCTCCTAGGTTGTGAAACCAAGGCTATGACCACCAAAAGCTATGGAAATCAAAGCAAATGGAGACCAAAGCTCTGATACCACTTGTAGGATCGAAAGTATGTCTAGAGGGGGGGTGATTAGACTACTTGACCAAATAAAAATCTAGCCTTTTCCCAATTTTAGTTCTTGGCAGATTTTAGCTATCTTAGCACAAGTCAAGCAACCTCCACACAATTCAAGCAAGCATGCAAAAGAGTATATGAGCAGGGAAAGTAAAACATGCAACTTGCAAGAATGTAAAGGGAAGGGTTTGGAGGATTCAAACACAATTGGAGACATGGATGTTTTTGTCGTGGTTCCGATAGGTGGTGCTATCGTACATCCACGTTGATGGAGACTTCAACCCACGAAGGGTAACGGTTGCGCGAGTCCACGGAGGGCTCCACCCACGAAGGGTCCACGAAGAAGCAACATTGTCTATTCCATCACGGCTGTCGCCCACGAAGGACTTGCCTCACAAGCGGTAGATCTTCACGAAGTAGGCGATCTCCTTGCCCTTACAAACTCCTTGGTTCAACTCCACAATCTTGTCGGAGGCTCCCAAGTGACACCTAGCCAATCTAGGAGACACCACTCTCCAAGAAGTAACAAATGGTGTGGTGATGATGAACTCCTTGCTCTTGTGCTTCAAATGATAGTCTCCCCAACACTCAACTCTCTCTCACAGGATTTGGATTTGGTGGAAAGAAGATTCGAGTGGAAAGCAACTTGGGGAAGGCTAGAGATCAAGATTCATATGGTTGGAATGGAATATCTTGACCTCAACACAAGTGTAGGTGGTTCTCTCTCAGAAAATGTATATTGGAAGTGTAGGTATGTTCTGATGGCTCTCTCCACGAATGAAGAGTGGGTGGAGGGGTATATATAGCCTCCACACAGAATCTAACCGTTACACATAATTTGCCAAACTCGGTGGGACCGAATGGTTAAACTCGGTCGGACCGATTCAGCAAACCTAGTGACCGTTAGGATTTTCGGTGGGACTGAGATGCAACTCGGTAGGACCGATATGGTTAGGGCATAACGTGATCTCGGTGTGACCGATTACACAAACTCCGTGGGACCGATTTTGGTAATAAGCTAACCAGAGAGTTGGTCAGGTAAACTCGGTGGGACCGATTCGCTCATCTCGGTGAGACCGAAATGTTACAAAAGGGAAACAGAGAGTTTACATTGCAATCTCGGTGGGACCGATCGCTCATCTCGGTAAGACCGAAACTTTACGAAGGGAAACAGAGAGGTTACAATCCCATCTTGGTGAGACCGAGATCCCTATCAGTGAGACCTATTTTCCTAGGGTTTGTGGCAGTGGCTATGACATTTGAAACTCGGTGGCGTCGGATAGAAAGAATCGGTGGGGCCGAGTTTGACTTTTGGTTTAGGTCATATGTGGATGTGGGAGAGTAGTTGAGGGTTTTGTAGCATATCACTAAGCACTTTGAGCAAGCAAGCCATTAAGCAACACCTCATCCCTCCTTGATAGTATTGGCTTTTCCTATAGACTCAATGTGATCTTGGATCACTAAAATATAAAATGTAGAGTCTTGAGCTTCAAGCTTGAGCCAAACTTTTTGTCCTTAGAATTTTGAGGGATCCACTTTCCTCATCCATGCTATGCCATTCATTGAGCTTTTCCTGAAATATTAATCTTGGAATAATGTTAGCTCAATGAGCTATATGTTGTTAGGAATTACCAAAACCACCCAGGGACAGTTGCACTTTCAGGCTTCTTTAACAGAAGCTTATTCATACGGGCTTTATGCCCAACACATGTGTTATCCTTCCACATGTACCCTTTATTCACCATTATATGCATCGATATGACTTAAGTTTTGGCCAAGCTGGGTTGCCTGGCTCTTGTATTTATGCCCTACGTTCCCGTTAATTCGGCTAGGGCATAAGGGGAGCACCTCTGTGATTGTTACTGCCGGGTCAGCCGGATGTGTTCCTCAGACTGGGTGAAGCCGAAAGCTAGCGTTCTTAAGGGAATATTCGGTCGGTGAACTAAAGATGATTTTTCACTTATTTACTTATGTGCCCCCAGATGTTTTTTCTGCGTCTCTTCTCACAGTACGGACATGCACTTTAGGGCATGCCTCCCAGGGAAAGGAACCCCTAACGGAACTATTCTCCCTGGAAGATGTTTCTTACTAACCATGTAATATAACATAACTAGTTGGGCACTTGTCTGTTCAAGCACTAATGACCCCTACGCCTGGTCTCCATGCATGCCCCGGTTCTTACATAACCGAGAGGGTATTCGGATACACTCCGGACCGTCGGGTCCCGAGGTTGAAGCGAAAAGGTCCGCCACGACAAACGATCTACATCCATCTAGAAGGCATTATACATGTCACTTTAAATTACATAGTCAATTTGACTGGTTGAATTCCTCTTCAATACCATCCAATAGGATGTCTAGTCCACAGTCCTGTTGGGAATACTTTGCGGCCAATTCTACTTGGCCATACACTAAGCTCACAGGGATCTCCTTCCCATCAGGACCCACAGGTCCGACCTCGGCCAGGTGGTTTGGGTCAGCCTTCGTGTACCGCGTCTTCACCATGGCCCAGGCTTCCCTGGCACCTTGTGTTGGGTTTCATAGTAATTTCAAAATTTTCCTACGCACACGCAAGATCATGGTGATGCATAGCAACGAGAGGGGGGAGTGTGATCTACATACCTAGTAGATCGACAACGGAAGCGTTTGGTTGATGTAGTCGTACGTCTTCACGATCCGACCGATCAAGCACCGAAACTACGGCACCTCCGAGTTCTAGCACACGTTCAGCTCGATGACGATCCCCGGACTCCGATCCAGCAAAGTGTCGGGGAAGAGTTCCGTCAGCATGACGGCGTGGTGATGATCTTGATGTACTACTGCTGCAGGGCTTCGCCTAAGCACCGCTACAATATTATCGAGGACTATGGTGGCTGGGGGCGCCGCACACGGCTAAGGAATAGATCACGTGGATCAACTTGTGTGTCTCTGGGGTGCCTCTGCCTCTGTATATAAAGGACTAAAGGGGGGAGGCTGGCCGGCCAAGGAGGGCGCGCCAGGAGAGTCCTACTCCCTCTGGGAGTAGGATTCCCCCCCCCCAATCCTAGTTGGAATAGGATTCGTGGAGGGGGAAAAGAGAGAGAGGGGGCCGGCCCCCTCTCCTTGTCCTATTCGGACCAAGGGAGGGGAGGGGCGCACGGCCCATGTAGGGCTGCCTCTTCTCTTTTCCACTAAGGCCCATCATGGCCCATTTAGCTCCCCGGGGGGTTCCAGTAACCTCCCGGTACTCCGGTAAAATCCTGATTTCACCCGGAACACTTCCGATATCCAAACATAGGCTTCCAATATATCAATCTTTATGTCTCGACCATTTCGAGACTCCTCGTCATGTCCTTGATCACATCCGGGACTCCGAACAAACTTCGGTACATCAAAATGCATAAACTCATAATATAACTGTCATCGTAACCTTAAGCGTGCGGACCCTACGGGTTCGAGAACAATGTAGACATGACCGAGACACGTCTCCGGTCAATAACCAATAGCGGGACCTGGATGCCCATATTGGCTCCTACATATTCTACGAAGATCTTTATCGGTCAGACCGCATAACAACATACGTCGTTCCCTTTGTCATCGGTATGTTACTTGCCCGAGATTCGATCGTCGGTATCTCAATACCTAGTTCAATCTCGTTACCGGCAAGTCTCTTTACTCATTCCGTAATACATCATCCCGCAACTAACTCATTTAGTTGCAATTCTTGCAAGGCTTAAGTGATGTGCATTACCGAGAGGGCCCAGAGATACCTCTCCGACAATCGGAGTGACAAAACCTAATCTCGAAATACGCCAACCCAACATTTACCTTTGGAGACACCTATAGTACTCCTTTATAATCACCCAGTTACGTTGTGACGTTTGGTAGTACCCAAAGTGTTCCTCCGGTAAACGGGAGTTGCATAATCTCATAGTTATAGGAACATGTATAAGTCATGAAGAAAGCAATAGCAACATACTAAACGATCGGGTGCTAAGCTAATGAAATGGGTCATGTCAATCAGATCATTCACTTAATGATGTGATCCCGTTAATCAAATAACAACTCATTGTTCATGGTTTGGAAACATAACCATCTTTGATTAACGAGCTAGTCAAGTAGAGGCATACTAGTGACACTTTGTTTGTCTATGTATTCACACATGTATTATGTTTCCGGTTAATACAATTCTAGCATGAATAATAAACATTTATCATGATATAAGGAAATAAATAATAACTTTATTATTGCCTCTAGGGCATATTTCCTTCACCTTGACGGCAGGCCGATATCTTCCATAATCGGAAGCGCCGCCGAGCTCCCTTCAGCTTCTCTGCAAGATCTCCAAGTCATTCGGGCACAGAGACGGATGGCCACAAGGCCTGGGCGACGCCTTGCATCACCTGCCGAACACGTTCGTGCAGTTGTGAGAGCTCGGGAAGAAGGTCACCCGTAGAACTGGGCATTTCCTTTGCAGGATAACCTGTTAGCATACCTACAGACATAACTCTGACAGCCAACTTCCTCGCCGAACTCTTTTTCAAAGTTCATTCAAGCACTTACTAAATATGCCACGTCGAAGCCGCCGATTCTCCTTAATGGAGTCCGACAGTTGGGCACGAACATCCTTTAGTTCCACGCCCAGCTTGGTGTTGGCATCTAGGAGATCATTCTTCTCCTGCCTCACCCTCGTAAGCACGCTCTCACCGGCCTTCAGCTGGCGTAGGAGTTGTTGCTTATCCGGATTTACTCCAGCGTCATCTGCAATTTTATCGTCAAATCTGCATATACGCCACACTTTATATGATACTTATCATTTGAAGGATATATTACCAGAGGGGGTCTCTTTGGGCTCCCCTGCTGCGGCCAGTGCGGCCTGAAGTTGGGCTTTGCACTCTTCCAGCTCCTGGGACAGTTGGGTATTCTTTTCTATAAGAACCTGCATAACAAATGATCCTTAAATCAGTTATTCTAACTGTTTCAAGTCTCAGGGGCTACTGATATATATAATCACCAAATTTTCTCACCCATATGTCTTTTACATACTGCTCCGTGGCTTTGGCTAGACCATTTTGAGCGGCACGGAGGTACGCATCTCCCGAGTTGAAGGCATCCAATGCCTCTTGGGAGAAACAAGCATCACGAAGAACAGTCCAGCGACGCCTGTGGTTCATGGCACTTTCCACCTCGGAATTGGTGGCGGACAGTCTATCCGCATTCTCTGTCGGAGGAGCACCCGACGGACGCCTCGTATTCGTTCTCGCCTCCGAATCCGGCCTTGGAGCCTGGCTGGTGGAGGCGCGATTAGTAGCCTCTCCAGATATAGTCCGGCGAGTGCTCTTTTTCCTAAAAAGAAGGCATGGGCATTAGTATGCCTTTGAGAATAATGTCTTGGAATAAATACGGTGCGTCGTACCGCTGCGCCAGTGTCTCAATCCGGACTGCGTGTCTTTTCAGCCTACCTGGCCTCGCGACCCCTTGTTGGCTAGTCGCCGCAGGCTCGGCCTTCCGCCTCAAGGACCTCCCCTGCAAAACACGGTTGTTATACGGTAATCAAAAACACGCAAGGATGGATCCCTTTTCAAAGTACTGGGACTTCGGTCTCAGTTACCTGTGAGGCTGGAAGTAGCCCAGGGTAATCGGCCGTAATGGCCACTAAGGCGTTGTCATTGCTCAATAGGTAAAATACCCCATCGATCAGCTCCACATATATGTCCGGATCCTCTTGGGAGGCTGGGTCAAGGGACCGTTCCGGGTCCTCGGGTTGTGGAGGAGGGCGGTTTATCTCCCTTACAGCCTAGCGCAGCTCCTGCATTGAAATCGCTAGACTGAATACTTAACTATGGGAATATGAAACGGATGGGCAAGAAAAAGTGTCCGCTTACCCAACTCGGAGGATTGTACATAGAAAATCCGCCCTGCGGGTTAATGCGGAGGAATTCCTCCTATTCTCCCTTGTACAAAGTGGATAAGATCTTTATTAGAGCAGCAACCAATTCCGGCCCTTTACGGTCGTAGCGAGTGGCGTCATCCTCCCCGTTGAAATCCCACATGGGGTCGCCTCTATACTGAAGCAGCTGCACCCCCCGCATAATACATGTGGCCATGACCTCGATCATGGTCAATCTAGATCGAGCTAACAAACTTATCCGGCTCATCAGGTAAAGAACGTCCATGTCATCTTCCTCCTGGGGGCTCCGTGGACGCCAGCTCCGGCGCTTCTTCAAAGAAGCGTTGTCGAACTCGGGTAGGCCGATTCGAATAGGTTCCGGGAGGGGGACGTCTTCTATATAAAACCATTCTGAAGGTCAGTCTTCATACGTCTTCTTTGGGGTTCCAGATAGATATCCGGTCCCGGCAATAAGCCACACTTCGACTCCGCCCACTTGATATATTGACCCCTCCTGAGAACGGGGCACAAGGCAGAACAGCTTCTTCCACAGTGCGAAATGAGCCTCACAGCCCAAAAACAGCTCGCAAAGGGCTACGAAGCCCACGATATGCAATATGGAGGCAGGCGCAAGGTTGTGCAACTGGAGGCCGTAGAACTCCAGGAGCCCCCGGAGAAACGGATGAATTGGAAATCCGAGCCCTCTTACCAAATGAGGGACAAGGCATACCCGCTCTCCCTTGGAGGGATTGGGAAGGCTCTCCGCTTGCTCTCCGCCATTATAGGTGGCGAGCCCGGCTCGAACCGGGACCATGTATGCTGGGGGAAGAAATCCCTTGGTCTAAAGCATCACTAATTTGCTATGCGGCACGGAACATCTCTTCCAATCTCCAGGCTTGGGGCTAGGGGAGCGAGAGGAGGAGCTGCGTCGACCGGCCATGATGGAATGGATCTCTGTCGGATGCGCTCCGATGAAGGCTCGCCAAGGGAGGATGGTGTGATTTGGATCTGAATCCTCGTCTCTTTAATAGGCAGCTCATTTGCACAGCTAGGGGGGTAAATGTAAAAACACCCTGGCTCTTCACATTCGCTCGACACATGGAAAGTGGCCATTATTGGGCGTGGAAGCCAAGGAGCGCAACATTCACAAGAAGCCGGACATTATTTAAACAGGTACACGGAATTTGGAGAGGAACCCGCCTTGCAATGCCAAAGACAATTTGCGCGCCGGACTCATCGTCATTGAAGCCTGGTTCGGGGGCTACTGAGGGAGTCCTAGATTAGGGGGTGTCCGGATAGCCGGACTATAACCTTTGGCCAGACTCTTGGACTATGAAGATACAAGATTGAAGACTTCGTCCCGTGTCCGGATGGGACTTTCCTTGGCGTGGAAGGCAAGCTTGGCAATATGGATATGTAGATCTCCTCCCATTGTAACCGACTCTGTGTAACCCTAGACCTCTCTGGTGTATATATAAACCGGAGGGTTTTAGTCCATAGGACGAACAACAATCATACCATAGGCTAGCTTTTAGGGTTTAGCCTCTTTGATCTCGTGGTAGATCTACTCTTGTACTACCCATATCATCAATATTAATCAAGCAGGAGTAGGGTTTTACCTCCATCGAGAGGGCCCGAACCTGGGTAAAAACATTGTGTCCCTTGTCTCCTGTTACCATCCGCCTAGACGCACAGTTCGGGACCCCCTACCCGAGATTCGCCGGTTTTGACACCGACACCTGCCATAATTTTATTTGACTCTGGGGCTTCCCACTCTTTTATTTCGCAGAGTTTTGCTGCCCAAAAAAAATTCCTTGCTCGATTTTGGGTAAGCATATGCTGGTACAATCCCCGGGATCCTTGCTCAGAAGCAATCTGGTCTGCCGTAATCTGGAAATTGATATCAAGGGGGTCAAGTTTCCAACATGTCTAATAATCATCGATTCTGACAAATTGGATGTTATTCTGGGAATGAATTGGTTGACCCAATACCAAGTATGCATCAACTGTGCGACCAAAGAAGTTACCATGGCAAATTAGGAGGGTCGCACTGCAAGTTTTTATGCTCGCAAAAGCATACCCAAGAAGGATATGGTTTTCACCGTCGTGGCTGAAGAGGTGGAATTGATTCCCGTGGTCAGTGAGTATACCGATGTATTTCCTGAGGAATTACCAGGAATGCCGCCAGACAGAGAACTGGAGTTTGCAATTGACTTGGTGCCTGGAACCACACCGATACACAAGAAATATTATCGGATGCCTTCATCAGCATTGGTGGAATTAAGGAACAACTGGATGAGATGCTGCAGAAAGGATACATCCACCCAAGCTCTTCCCCGTGGGGATCACCCGCAATATTCGTGGATAAAAAGGATGGCAGTCTTCGGATGTGTGTAGACTACCGACACCTGAATGACGTCACCATCAAAAGTAAGTATCCACTATCAAGGATTGCTGATTTGTTTGATCAACTCAGTGGGGCCAAAGTATTCTCTAAAATTGATTTGAGGACCGGATATCATCAACTCAAAATCAAGAAGGAAGATATTCCCAAGACCACGTTCACCACTCGGTATGGTCTCTATGAGTATACCGTTATGTCATTCGGCCTCACCAACGCCCCAGGCTTCTTCATGCATATGATGAATAAGGTGTTTATGGACTTCTTGGACAAATTTGTGGTGGTGTTCATCGATGACATCCTCATTTACTCTAAAGGCAAAGACGAACACAAGGACCACCTCCGAGCAGTTTTGTAGAGGCTCCGCGACCATCAGCTTTACGCCAAGCTCTGCGAATGTGAGTTTTGGCTCAATCAAGTTGGATTTTTAGGTCATGTTCTCTCGGCAGAAGGGATATCCGTGGATCCAAGCAAGGTAAAAGATGTGCTTGATTGGTCCGCACCCACTACAGTCTTAGAAATCCGAAGCTTTCTTGGACTAGCCGGATATTACCACCGTTTTATTGAAGGATTCTCCAAGATTGCCAAGCCCATGATAGAGCTACTAAAAAAGGATAAGAAGTTTGAATGGACTGAGGACTGCGAACGGAGTTTCAAGGAGCTAAAAACCAGACTGGCATCAGCACCAGTATTGACTCTTCTTGACATCTACCATGGTTTTGATGTCTACTGTAACGCCTCCAGAAAAGGCCTTGGATGCGTACTTATGCAAGATGGCAAGGTTGTGGATTATGCATTCCGACAACTACGGCCACACGAGGGAAACTATCCCACTCATGATTTGGAATTGGCTGCGGTGGTGCACACTTTGAAGATTTGGTGACATTATCTTACTGGAAAGAGGTGCCAGATATTTACCGACCACAAGAGTCTCAAGTATATATTCACTCAGCCCGATTTGAACCTTCGTTAGTGAAGATGGCTCGAGTTGGTCAACGATTATGACCTCGGTGTAAATTATCACCCAGGTAAAGCTAATGTGGTTGCTGACGCTCTCAGCTGCAAACCGGCCAACCTGAATGCTCTAATGGAATCTTTGCATCCTGAGCTTTATGGAGAAATTGCCCGACTTAATTTGGTAATCATGGATGTCAGTCTTGCCAGTATACTGGAAGTTGCTCCTACCCTCGAAGAAGAAATTCGCAGCACTCAAGCAAATGACAAATCATTGCAATTATATGCCAAGCGTATGCAAGAAGGACAAACACATGATTTCTCTAGAGATCAGCAAGGTACGCTAAGGTTCCAAGGAAGGATTTGCGTACCCAGCCACGAAGGCCTGAGGAAGAAAATATTGACAGAAGCACATGAATCGCCGTACTCAATTCACCCAGGTGGCACTAAAATGTACGAAGACCTTTGTCGGGTATTCTAGTGGAATGGAATGAAGAACGACATCGCTTACTCTGTGGCTTGTTGTGATATATGCAACAAGGTAAAGGCGGAACACCAAAAACCCGCCGGACTCCTTCAACCATTACTGGTATCCCAATGGAAATGGGACAGTGTCTGCATGGATTTCATCACCGGGTTACCAAGGACTCACCGAGGAAATGGCGCAATATGGGTCATAGTGGTCACCTTAACAAAGATGGCACATTTTCTTCCAATTCGGACCACCTACCGTGCCGATCAACGTGCACAATTGTATGTGTCTCGAATCATCAGTCTGCATGGGGTACCAAAGACTATCACTTCGGATAGAGGATCTCTCTTCACTTCAGCATTTTGGTCCCGACTACACCAAGCCTTGGGAACTGCTCTAAAATACAGCACGACCTATCATCCTTAGACAGATGGACAAACTAAGCGAGTAAACCAAATACTCGAAGATATGCTCCGGGCATGTGCATTGGCCCAAGGGTCCAAGTGGGAAGACTGTCTGCCATACGCCGAGTTTTCCTACAACAACAATTTCAAGACCAGCTTAAAGATGTCACCCTTTGAAGCTTTGTATGGCCGTAAGTGCCGCACTCCGCTGAATTGGTCTCAAACCAGGGACAGCCATATTTTCGGAACTGATTTGATGCTCGAAGCTGAGAAGCAAGTCAAGGAAATCTGAGACAGACTACAGTTGGCCAAATCTCGACAGAAGAGTTATTATGACACCAAGCACCATCAGATCAGCTTCGAACCCGGAGAACACATTTATCTTTGAGTTACCCCTATGAAAGGAGTTAAGAGGTTTCAGACCCGAGGAAAATTGGCACCCAGGTACATCAGTTCGTTTCCAGTCAGGGCCAAATTCGGAACAGTTGCATATCAATTGGAATTGCCACCCGAACTGTCAGAGGTACACAATGTGTTTCATGTCTCATAGCTAAGGAGATGCCTCTCGCCACCGAAGAAAAGGACTGATATGGTAGAGATAGAACTGGCTAAGGATTTTACATATGAGGAAAAGCCAATCAGAATATTGGATGAGACATAAAGAGTCACTCGCAGCAAAGTGCTAAGGTTTTAGAAGGTTCGTGGGAACATCACACCGAGGAAGAGGCAACCTAGGAAAGAGAGGAATTTTGAAGGACTGCCTACCCAGAATGGTTTTCCCAAGCAACCGAATCTTGAGGACAAGATTCATCCTAAGTGGGGGAGGTTTGTGACAGCCTAGATTTTGCCTTCTCTCTTTTTCCGGACATGGTTTTGCCTTTGCCTTGGATTTGAGTTTTTGGAATCAATTCAAATGGACTTGTCACTTTGGCATGCCCTTGACTTTCACCCAAGTGACCTATCTACTTACCATTCAATCTCATTTCTCTGAAAAATCCCCAAAATAATCAAATGAATATTTTTCATAAAAGAAAAATATTCATTTTCTCTTCTAAAGCCTATTTCAGAAACTAGTGCTCCAAAGCAACCCCCATTTTATTACTCCAAATTCTGAAATAATTCCTGAATATTCTTGGAACCATGGCCCACCTTCCCAAGCAAAAATATTGCATGACTTTTTGTAATATTTTTGCTACAGAAAATAATTCCTCTTCTGGTCCAGAATTGCACTTTGTACATCAAGTGCATTTTTCCTTCATCCTTTGACCCTGATTTTTCTTGAGCCTCTTCACCCTCCTAAGAAAACCTTAACCCCAGGAGATCAGCCCTAATGGCCATCTAGAAGCTATCCAAACGTAGCAGCCAAGTTTCTGTCCAGAAACTAGCCAAGATGGTTGAGTCACATCTGGTCGGCCTGGCGATGAATCCTCAGCTTCTCTAGACCTATCACTTCATGGACTTTAGCCCAAACAAGGTTTGGCCGATCGTGGGCGTCATTTTGACCATGCCAGGGCAGTGTCCGCGTGTGGACACGGGGTCTAGCATGCGTTTGACGTGCTCTGAGTAGCGCCAACGCCTCTGTTCGGCGCATGCTCGAGCCAGAGCTCGCCGACGACTGCCGCGCCGCGCCACCAGCCTCGACTCATCACCTTTGACCCCTCCCTGGCGCTCGCCGACGCCAGAGATGCTGCAGCGAGCACGGGCATGTCGCGGCCAAAAGTCACAGTGCACTCGTGCCCTTGTCTTCTTTCCCCCTACCTCATGTGCTCGTCCGCGAGCATGGACAGCTCCCTGATACGTCCATTTTGCATCATGCTTTTATATAAATATTTATTGCATCATGGGCTGTTATTTCACATTATGTCAGAATACTTATGGCTATTCTCTCTTATTTTACAAGGTTTACATAAGGAGGGAGAATGCCGACAGCCGGAATTCTGGGCTGGAAAAGGAGCAAATATTAGAGACCTATTCTACACAACTCCAAAAGTCCTGAAACTCCACGAAATACCTTATAATAAATAATGAAAAATCCTCGCCAAAGATGAAGACCAGGGGGCCCACACCCTTCTCATGACGGTGGGGGGCTCCCCCCTAGGGCGCGCCCCTTACCTTGTGGGCCCCCTGGTGGCTCTCCGATGACCATCTTCTCATATATGAAGTCTTTCATCGAGAAAAAAAATAAGAAGCAACCTTTCGGGACGAAACTCCGCCGCCACGAGGCGGAACCTTAGCGGATCCAATCTAGAGCTCCGGCAGAGCTGTTCTACCGGGGAAACTTCCCTCCCAGAGGGGGAAATCATCGCCATAGTCATCACCAACGCTCCTCTCATCGAGAGAGGGCAATCTCCATCAACATCTTCACCAGCACCATCTCATCTCAAAACCCTAGTTCATCTCTTGTATCCAATTCTTGTCTACAAGTCCGGGATTGGTGCTAGTAGGTTGCTAGTAGTGTTAATTACTCCTTGTAATTGATGCTAGTTGGTTTAATTGGTGGAAGATCATATGTTCAGATCCTATATGCATATTAATACCCCTCTAATTATGAACATGTTTATGCTTTGTGAGTAGTTACTTTTGTTCCTAAGGACAATGGAGAAGTCTTGCTATTAGTAGTCATGTGAATTTGGTATTCGTTCGATATTTTGATGAGATGTATGTTGTCTAGCCTCTAGTGGTGTTATGTGAACGTCGACTACATAACACTTCACCATTATTTGGGCCCAGAGGAAAGCATTGGGAAGTAATAAGTAGATGATGGGTTGCTAGAGTGACAGAAGCTTAAACCCTAGTTAATGCGTTGCTTCGTAAGGGGCTGATTTGGATCCATATGTTTCATGCTATGGTTATGTTTACCTTAATACTTTTGTTGTAGTTGCGGATGCTTGCAATAGATGTTAGTCATAAGTGGGATGCTTTTTAAAGTAAGAACAGCACCCAAGCACTGGTCCACCCACATGTCAAATTATCAAAGTACTGAACGCGAATCATATGAGCATGATGAAAACCAGCTTGAAGATATTCCCATGTGTCTTCGGGAGCGCTTTTCCTTATATAAGAGTTTGTCCAGGCTTGTCCTTTGCTACAAAAAGGATTGGGCCACCTTGCTGCACTTTATTTACTTTTGTTACTTGTTGCTCATTACAAATTATCTCATCACAAAACTATCTGTTACCACTTATTTCAGTACTTGCAGAGAATACCTTGCTGAAAATCGTTTATCATTTCCTTCTGCTCCTCATTGGGTTCGACACTCTTACTTATCAAAAGGACTACGATAGATCCCCTATACTTGTGTGTCATCAAGACTCTTTTCTGGCGTCGTTGCCAGGGAGTGAAGTGCCTTTGGTAGGTGGAATTTGGTAAGGAAAAATTTATATAGTGTGCTTAAATTTACTGTCACTTGTTACTATGGAAAGTAATCCTCTGAGGGGCTTTTTCGGGGTATCTTCACCCCGACCAGTAGAGCAAAGAGTTGCTCCTCAACCTACTGAACCTATTGAAAATGAAATTCCTTATGAGTATCCTTCGAGTATGATAGAAAAACTGCTAGCTAATCCTTTTACAGGAGATGGAACAAAGCATCCTGATGAACACTTAATATATGTGGATGAAGTTTGTGGATTATTTAAGCTTGCAGGTATACCCGATGATGTTGCTAAGAAGAAGGTCTTCCCTTTATCTTTGAAGGGAGATGCATTGACATGGTATAGGCTATGTGATGATATGGGATCATGGAACTATAGAAGGTTGAAATTGGAATTTCATCAAAAGTATTACCCTATGCATCTTGTTCATTGTGATCGCAATTATATATATAATTTTTGGCCTCGCAAAGGAGAAAGCATCGCTCAAGCTTGGGGGACGCTTAAATCAATGTTATATTCATGCCCCAATCATGAGCTTCCAAGAGAAACAATTCTTCAAAAAAATTATGCTCGGCTTTTTGAAAATAATCGCACCATGCTCGATACTTCTTGTGTTGGCTCTTTTATGATGAAGACTGTTGGATTTAGATGGGATTTATTGGATAGAATTAAACGAAACTCTGAAGATTGGGACCTCGACAAAGGTAAGGAGTCAGGTATGACACCTAAGTTTGATTGTGTTATATCTTTTATGGATACCGATATTTTCTGTAAGTTTAGCACTAAATATGGACTTGATTCTGAGATAGTAGCTTCTTTCTGTGAATCTTTTGCTACTTATGTTGATCTCCCTAAGGAGAAGTGGTTTAAATATCATCCTCCCACAGAAGTAAAAGTAGTTGCACCTATTAAAGTTGAAGAAAAGACTGTCACTTATAATGATCCTATTGTTCCTACTTGTTATGTTGAGAGACCACCTTTCTCTGTTAGGATAAAGGATCATGCTAAAGCTTCAACTGTGGTTTGTAAAAGCAATATTAAAACATATACACCTCCTGAGAAAGTTAAATTTGAACCTAATATTTCTATTGTTAAAGATCACTTATCTGATAATATAGATGGGCATGTTATTTATTTCTGTGATGAAACTGCTAGAATTGCTAAACCCCGTGATACAGATAAACCTAGACATGTGATAGGCATGCCTGTTATTTCTGATAAAATAGGAGATCATTGTTATCATGGCTTATGTGATATGGGTGCTAGTGCTAGTGCAATACCTATTGACTTATACAAATAAATTATGCATGACATTGCACCTATTGAGTTATACGAAATTGATGTTACTATTAAACTTGCTAATAGAGATACTATTTCACCAATGGGAATTGTTAGAGATGTTGAAGTCTTGTGTTGGAAAACTAAATATCCTGCTGATTTTCTTGTTCTTGGTTCCCCACAAGATAGCTTTTGTCCCATTATATTTGGTAGACCCTTCTTGAATACTGTTAATGCTACCATAGATTGCACAAGGGATGTTGTTACTGTCGGCTTAGATGATATGACTCATGAGTTTAATTTCTCTAAATTTAGTAAACAACACCGTGAAGAAGAATTGCCTAGTAAGGATGAAATTATTGGTCTTGCTTCTATTTCCGCACCTCCTAGTGATCCTTTAGAACAATATTTGCTAGACCATGAGAATGATATGTTTATGAATGAAAGAAGGGAAATAGATGAAATATTCTTTAAACAGGAACCTATTCTAAAACACAATTTGCCTGTTGAAATCCTAGGGGATCCTCCTCCACCTAAGGGTGATCCCATGTTTGAGCTTAAACCGTTGCCTGATAATCTTAAATATGATTATCTTGATGAAAAGAAGATATATCATGTTATTATTAGTGCTAACCTTTCAGAGCATGAAGAAGAAAGATTATTGAAAACTCTGAAGAAGCACCGTGCTGCTATTGGATATACTCTTGATGATCTTAAGTGCATTAGTCCCACTCTATGTCAACATAAAATAAATTTGGAAGCAGATGCCAAACCAGTCCGTGATCCTCAACGACATCTGAATCCTAAAATGAAAGAGGTGGTAAGAAAAGAAATACTAAAGCTTCTGGAGGCAGGTATAATTTATCCTGTTGCTGATAGTCAGTGGGTAAGTCCTGTTCATTGTGTCCCTAAGAAGGGAGGTATTACTGTTGTTCCTAATGATAAAGATGAATTGATTCCACAAAGAATTATTACAGGTTATAGGATGGTAATTGATTTCCGCAAATTAAATAAGGCTACTAAGGAAGATCATTACCCCTTACCTTTTATCGATCAAATGATAGAAAGATTATGCAAACATACACATTATTGCTTTCTAGATGGTTATTCTGGTTTCTCTCAAATACCTGTGTCGGCTAAAGATCAATTAAAGACTACTTATACATGCCCTTTTGGTACTTTTGCTTATAGACGTATGCCTTTTGGTTTATGTAATGCACCTGCTACCTTTCAAAGATGCATGATGGCTATATTCTCTGACTTTTGTGAAAAGATTTGTGAGGTTTTCATGGACGACTTTTCCGTCTATGGATCTTCTTTTGATGATTTCTTGAGCAATCTAGATCGAGTTTTGTAGAGATGTGAAGAAACTAATCTTGTCTTGAATTGGGAAAAGTGCCACTTTATGGTTAATGATGGTATTGTCTTGGGGCATAAAGTTTCTGAAAGAGGTATTGAAGTTGATAAAGCCAAGGTTGATGTTATTGAAAAGATGCCATGTCCCAAGCACATCAAAGGTATAAGAAGTTTCCTTGGTCACGCCGGATTTTATAGGAGGTTCATTAAGGACTTCTCGAAAATTTCTCGGCCTCTGACTAATTTATTACAGAAAGATATACCATTTGTCTTTGATGATGATTGTGTAGAAGCATTTGAAATACTTAAGAAAGCATTAGTCTCTGCACCTATTGTTCAGCCACCTGATTGGAATTTACCCTTTGAAATTATGTGTGATGCTAGCGATTATGCTGTAGGTGCTGTTCTAGGGCAAAGAGTTGATAAGAAATTAAATGTTATCCATTATGCTAGTAAGACTCTAGACAATGCTCAAAGAAATTATGCTACTACTAAAAAAGAACTTTTAGCACTTGTATTTTCTTGTGATAAGTTCAGACCTTATATTGTTGATTCTAAAGTAACTATCCACACTGATCATGCTGCTATTAAATATCTTATGGAGAAGAAAGATGCTAAACCTAGACTTATTAGATGGGTTCTCTTGCTACAAGAATTTGATTTGCATATTATTGATAGAAAAGGAGCTGAGAACCCCGTTGTAGACAACTTATCTAGGTTAGAGAATGTTCTTGATGACCCACTACCTATTGATGATAGCTTTCCCGATGAACAATTAAATGTCATAAGTACTTCTCGTAGTACCCCTTGGTATGATGATTATGCTAATTACCTAGTTGCTAAATTTATACCAACTAGCTTCACATACCAACAAAAGAAAAAGTTCTTCTATGATTTGAGACATTACTTTTGGGATGACCCACATCTTTATAAAGAAGGAGTAGATGGTATTATTAGATGTTGTGTACCTGAGCATGAACAGGAACAGATCCTACGCAAGTGCCACTCCGAAACTTATGGAGGACACCACGCGGGAGATAGAACTGCACATAAGGTATTGCAATCCGGTTTTTATTGGCCTACTCTCTTCAAGGATGCCCGTAAATTTGTCCTATCTTGTGATGATGTCAAAGAATTGGTAATATCAATAGACATCAAGAAATGCCTATGAATTATTCACTTGTTATTGAACCATTTGATGTTTGGGGCTTTGATTATATGGGATCTTTTCCTGCCTCTAATGGATATACACATATTTTAGTTGATGTTGATTACGTTACTAAGTGGGTAGAAGCTATTCCAACTAGTAGTGCTGATCATAAAACTTCTATTAAAATGCTTAAAGAAATTATCTTTCCGAGGTTTGGAGTCCCTAGATATTTAATGACTGATGGTGGTTCACATTTTATTCATGGTGCTTTCCGTAAAATGCTTGCTAAATATGACGTCAATCATAGAATTGCATCTCCATATCACCCACAGTCTAGTGGTCAAGTAGAATTGAGTAATAGAGAACTCAAATTAATTTTGCAAAAGACTGTCAATAGGTCTAGAAAGAATTGGTCCAAGAAACTTGATGATGCATTATGGGCCTATAGAACTGCATATAAAAATCCTATGGGTATGTCCGTATAAAATGGTATACGGAAAAGCATGTCACTTACCTCTCGAACTAGAACATAAGGCTTATTGGGATATTAAAGAGCTCAATTATGATTTCAAACTTGCCGGTGAAAAGAGGTTATTTGATATTAGCTCACTTGATGAATGGAGAACCCAAGCTTATGAAAATGCCAAGTTGTTTAAAGAAAAGGTTAAAAGATGGCATGACAAAAGGATACAAAAGCGTGAGTTTAATGTAGGTGATTATGTATCGCTATACAACTCTCGTTTAAGATTTTTTGCAGGTAAACTTCTCTCTAAATGGGAAGGCCCCTATGTTATCGAGGAGGTCTATCGTTCCGGTGCCATAAAAATCAACAACTTCGAAGGCACAAATCCGAAGGTGGTAAACGGTCAAAGAATTAAACATTATATCTCAGGTAATCCCATAAATATTGAAACTAATATTATTGAAACCGTAACCCCGGAGGAATACATAAGGGACACTTTCCAGAATGTTTCAGACTCCGAAAAGGAATAGGTATGTGGTACGGTAAGTAAACCGACTCCAAAACAGTTTTTAAGGCAATATTTCTCTGTTTTGGAATATTTAGAAAAATAAAAAATTAAGTAGCAGTCCGGGAAGGACACGAGGGCCCCATGAGGGTGGAGGGCGCGCCCCCCTACCTCGTGAGCACCTTGTGTGCCTTCCGGACTCCGTTTTCTTACAGAATACGTATTTTGGTCGGTAAAAATTCACTATATATTCTCCCGAAGGTTTTGACTCCCGTATCACGCAAAAATCTCCTCTCTTTGTTTCGAGCTGTTTTCTGTCAGGGTTGTCAGGGCCAGGCACTATGTCATATCCCTCCTCCTCCAACCATGAGGGCAACGATGCTTGGCTAATGAAGATAGAGCTGAAGAGAGAAGAACCTATGGAGATCAACAAGGATGAAGGGATCAAGAAGGCCATGGAGGACCAAGTTCCAGCAACAGAAGAGACCCTTCAACTTGATCATAATCTTCTTACCCCTACAGAAATCGAAGCTTTCAAGATGATTGAGTTGGCTCGTATACAAAATAAGTATCTCACACGTGAAAATATTTTGTTGAAGGAGCATATCATCGCACTCAAGGGCATTATCCGCAAGTTAGAAGACCTCCTACGCTCGATGTGCGACTATCCGTCATCAACAACCCCACCTTCTTCACCAACCAAGGAGATATAACAACATGGGTATGGGCACTCCCCTTGGCAACCTCTAAGATAGGGGGAGGTGTCCCAGTATCGTATCACAATCACAACTCCTATCTTACCGTTTTTCTTAGTTCGATCCTATTAGTAGTATTTTGATCTAGTAGAATAAAGTTTATGGAATGATCTAGTTTTGAGTTTTGCTTTATGATCTCTCTATGTAATCGAGTCCGTGAGCTATATAATAAAGATTAGTGATTGAGTCAAGGGCTTGCTTATTTTTGCCATGATCCCAAATAAAAGAAAAGAAAAGAGAAAATGAATAAGAAGAAACAAAAGTTCATATTGATCTTATTGATAGTAGTGACTTCACATAGAAAGAGTGTGATGATTAAAAGTTGTTGGGAGTTGGCAGACATAGCTTTGGTCATTGTTGCAATTAATAGGAAGTAATAAGGAAAGAGAGGTTTCACATATAAATATACTATTATTGACATCTTTTATGATTGGGAGCACTCATCAAAATATGACATGCTAAAGAGTTGATGTTGGACAAGGAAGACAACATAATGGGTTATGTTTTCTTATATCTGAGATAAAGTATGTTGTCATGGATCATCCAACATGTTGATCTTGTCTTTCCCCTCATGCTAGCCAAATTCTCAGCACCAAGTAGAGATACTACTTGTTCTTCCAAGTACCCTTAAATCAGTCTTGCCATAAGAGTCCACCATATCTACCTATGGATTGACTAAGATCCTTCAAGTAAGTTGTCATCGGTGCAAAGCAATAAAAATTGCTCTCTAAAGATGTATGATTGATTGGTGTGGGAGAAATAAGCTTTATACGATCTTGTGATGTGGAATTAATAAAAGCGACGGACTGCATAATAAAGTTTCATATCACAAGGGGCAATATAAAGTGACGTTCTTTCGCATTAAGATTTTGTACATCCAACCATAAAAGCGCATGGCAACCTCTGCTTCCCTCTGCGAAGGGCCTATCTTTTATTATTATCTTCTACCTTATGCAAGAGTCATGGTGATCTTCACCTTTCCTTTTTACATTTTATTCTTTGGCAAGCACAGTGTGTTGGAAAGATCCTGATAGATATATCTAATTAGATGTAGGGAGGCATGAGTTATTATTGTTGACATTACCCTTGAGGTAAAAGGTTGTGGGGCGAAACTATAAGCCCCTATCTTTCTCTGTGACCGATTAAAACTCCGTAACCACAAGTATTGCGCGACTTTAGTAGTTATGAAGGACTAGATGATAGTTGAGTATGTGGACTTGATTTTCAGCTCTGACATAGACTCTTTCTGATGTTATGATAAATTGCAATTGCTTCAATGACTGAGGTTAAAGTTTGTTGGTTCTCAATAAGGTTTCTGATTCATACTTTTGCATTGTGAATAGATCATCACTTGAACATAAGTAATCATAAGACAATATCTATATATGTTGCTGTTATGAGAATAATCATGATGCCCTCATGTCCGTATTTTATTTTTATCAACACCTCTACCTCTAAACATGGGGACATGTTTATTGTTATCGGCTTTCGCTTGAGGACAAGCGAGGTCTAAGCTTGGGGGAGTTGATACATCCATTTTGCATCATGCTTTTATATCGATATTTATTGCATTATGGGCTGTTATTTCACATTATGTCACAATACTTATGGCTATTCTCTCTTATTTTACAAGGTTTACATAAGGAGGGAGAATGCCGGCAGCTGGAATTCTGGGCTGGAAAAGGAGCAAATATTAGAGACCTATTCTGCACAACTCCAAAAGTCTTGAAACTCCACGGAATACCTTATAATAAATAATGAAAAATCCTCGCCAAAGATGAAGACCAGGGGGCCACACCCTTCTCACGAGGGTGGGGGGCGCGCCCCCTACCTCGTGAGCCCCCTGGTGACTCTTTGATGACCATCTTCTCCTATATGAAGTCTTTTGTCGAGAAAAAAATAAGAAGCAACCTTTTGGGACGAAACTCCGCCGCCACGAGGCGGAACCTTGGCGGATCCAATCTAGAGCTCCGGCAGAGCTGTTCTACCGGGGAAACTTCCCTCCCGGAGGGGGAAATCATCGCCATCGTCATCACCAACGCTCCTCTCATCGGGAGAGGGAAATATCCATCAACATCTTCATCAGCACCATCTCATCTCAAAACCCTAGTTCATCTCTTGTATCCAATTCTTGTCTACAAGTCGGGGATTGGTGCTAGTAGGTTGCTAGTAGTGTTAATTACTCCTTGTAGTTGATGCTAGTTGGTTTAATTGGTGGAAGATCATATGTTCAGATCCTATATGCATATTAATACCCCTCTAATTATGAACATGTTTATGCTTTATGAGTAGTTACTTTTGTTCCTGAGGACAAGGGAGAAGTCTTGCTATTAGTAGTCATGTGAATTTGGTATTCGTTCGATAGTTTGATGATATGTATGTTGTCTAGCCTCTGGTGGTGTTATGTGAACATAGACTACATAACACTTCACCATTATTTGGGCCTAGAGGAAAGCATTGGGAAGTAATAAGTAGATGATGGGTTGCTAGAGTGACAGAAGCTTAAACCCTAGTTTATGCGTTGCTTCGTAAGGGGCTGATTTGGATCCATATGTTTCATGCTATGGTTAGGTTTACCTTAATACTTTTGTTGTAGTTGCAGATGCTTGCAATAGAGGTTAATCATAAGTGGGATGCTTGTTCAAGTAAGAACAGCACCCAAGCACCGGTCCACCCACATGTCAAATTATCAAAGTACCGAACGCGAATCATATGAGCGTGATGAAAACCAGCTTGACGATATTCCCATGTGTCCTCGGGAGCGCTTTTCCTTATATAAGAGTTTGTCCAAGCTTGTCCTTTGCTACAAAAAGGATTGGGCCACCTTGCTGCACTTTATTTACTTTTGTTACTTGTTGCTCGTTACAAATTATCTCATCACAAAACTATCTGTTACCACTTATTTCAGTATTTGCAGAGAATACCTTGCTGAAAACCATTTATCATTTCCTTCTGCTCCTCGTTGGGCTCGAAACTCTTACTTATCGAAAGGACTATGATAGATCCCCTATACTTGTCGGTCATCACTCCCGCCTACTCACTGAGCCATTGCCCCCTCCCTCTGGTGCCTTTCGTCGCCGTTTGCCGGTCTCCAGAGTACTCCGACGGCGCCACGTACCCCCCTTGCTCCGGCTATATATAGAGTCGTTCCCTCCGCTTCGAAGCCTCACACCACACCACACAACCACCACGACCGCGTAGAGGAGCCGTAGCCCGGTCGGGCAGGCCTCTGGCCGTCGACCTCGACCAGAGATCGCCGGCGATCCCCGCAGCCCAACCACCCCACTCCAGAGCCCCTCTAGCCCTACCAAATTCTCAGGCGCGTCGTTGGGGATCCTCTGGTGTCGCCTGGACGCAGCTGAGCCGCTAGATTCGCCCCTCGCCGTCGCCTTCTTCATCTCCGGCAAGACCCGTCCGCCACCGCCGCTTGCGATCTTGATTGCGAGCAACTCCGGCCATCCCCAGACAAGCCACGGGTATGGGCAGGTGCACCACGACCCCCTCTCCACTTCTATCCCTCTGGGTTTTATCAAAACCCACTCGTCGCCGGCTTAAGCTCCAGTGGAGCGCCGCCGTGCTCTATTTCCTCTCGTCCCCTCTCTCTCCTGACCGGTGGGGCCCAGTGTCAGCCTCACCACTCGCACCCGAAGCGGTACGAGTGGAGGCGTATCCTGGCTTTAGGCCATCCACGTCACCCCCCCGGGGTTTTCTGATTTATTCAAAATAATTCAAATCTTTGACCACAACTTTGACCAGTGATAACTCCTACCTCCTAAGTCCAAATGAGTTGATTCTTTTTGTGTTGTGGTTGTTTTAGAAAGCTCTAGCAGCACACTAAAATGTGGAATTTTACTTGCTACCTAGAATTTCTGGTGATTTTCAAAATGGTTTTTGATATTTTGTTTTGTAGTTTTTAATTATTTTCAGAAGGAGGAGCTTGCCTTGAAGACAACCAGGAGGAGTGTGACCCTCCTCTGCACTACGGCAAGCCACACCAGCATTTGGATGTTGTCATTTCAATATCTATGGTTGTTTCTACTTAAATATGAGTTCTTACATGCATTTAAAAATTTGTTAAATAATTATGGTTGCATGCTAGTTACTTTTTCATGCGTGAAATGCTTGTTTAAGTTACTGGTTGAATGCATGGACTAGTTTGGTCTAGTAGAATAAAATTTTGCCTTAGTTGTATTGCTATGATAATTAATGATAGTTCTTTTGTGAGGTGATATCTTCATTATGAGTTAGTAAAAATATTGCATGATAATAAAATTTGAAAAAGAACCAGTAAAGTTTAATCATGATTAGTGCAAGCAAGTTATGTTGATAAGTTTGATCCGTACATGGGAGTTGTATACTTTGCATGTTGATTAGTTGCATGATCATGGCATCGTATGACTTGGTAGTTTAAATTTTTATTCAAGTTAAACCTGTTAATAAGTCCACTTGAATATGATGTTGATCCAGTCGTGGTGCCACTGGATTGGGTTTTCTTAGTGTGACCACATTTACCTTGTGGGAGGTCTTGATTCGGCCCTTTGTTGTGCCTCTCGCCGATGCCTCCAACGAGGGAAGGTTATGGGCGTGCATACCCTGGCCCAGTAAGCAGACATAACCTTGTGTGCCCATTTGTTTTTATGGTACCTTGTCCCCATTTGGGACCATTTTTGCCACGACGGTAGCCGTTGGTGTCTTTGGTATACACGGGGCCACCCAGGACATAGCCCTAAGAGGGAGTTTGTCGGAGTGGCCGGGAGAGTGTCATGACAAGGGGAGGGTTTCGTTGGAATGCCGTGGTCCACCCGAATGGGAGGGCGAGGCCATGGATTCCGTGGTGTGGGTAAAGTGCGCTACCTCTGCAGAGTGTATTAAATCTATTGATAGCTGGGTCCTCGGTTATGGGCACAACTCGGAAGTAAGTCACACCATGGATCAACTCTTTTATAATTAATCTTGCACACTAAATAACTGTTGATGGCACTGATGGATCTAGAGATCATGAGACGATCATAAGTGATTGGTTTCACTCGTGATCCGGGTATGATCACAGTTTGGTTACGAGGTAACCAGGCTGGTAAGCGAATCCGTGGGACTAGGTGCACATGTTGGTTCACCGCATTAGTAACATTACTTGCATTGCATTAACCTCATTAATTATCATGATATTGTTTGTCATTATGCTTATGTTTGTTGTGAGCTTGTAAGTACATTCAATGTACTGACCTAGCGTGTCATGCCAGTTTTCAGGCAAGTCATTTCACATCGGAGAGCTTCCCACGTCTAGGACGTGTCCACGTTGGTGTCCCTGTGCTATGGAGTTCCACTTTGTCTTTCTTCCGCTGACACGTAGTTCTTCTAATTGAGGCCCCTTTATGTTCATTAAATAATGTACATACTATTCAACTGCACCGTGTGTGCCGCTTGGCCTCTTATCTCGATGTAATATCATACCTGTGTAATCCGCTAGCATCAATAAAGCGGTTGTTTCTGTACCATGTTGTTGTGTGTTGCCAGAAGACTCGATCTCTGGGCTGGCAATGCAAGGTAAACCGGTTGCTCTGAGCCGGGGTGCCACAAGTATTGATAAATTCTTTAATATGCTCAAGATCAAAGGTGTTCCTATTATTATTATTATTATTATAATAAGAAGGATTACCATAAGAATTACCATAATTATTAGAGGAATTACTAGGAAAAGGCCTAGGATTAAAATTACCTATATAAGCATTGTTATTGAAATTGTTTCGAGAGATAAAATTCACATCTATGGCATCACTATTTTGCTCAATCAAAGTAGACAAAGGCACATTGTTAAAAATCAATAGGAGCACTTTTATTAGCAACCAATTTCATAAGAGCATCTACTTTTTCACTCAAAGAAGAAATTTCTTCAACCGAATTAACTTTTTTACTAGTAGGAGCTCTTTCGGTATGCCATTGTGAATAATTTGCCATAATAATATCAAGAAATTTGGTGGCTTCACCCAAAGTAATTTCCATAAAAGTACCACCCACAATGGAATCCAAAAGATTACGAGAAACAAATTTCAACCCTGCATAAATTTTTTGTATGATCATCCAAAGATTTAACCCATGAGTTGGGCAATTCCTTAGCATCAGTTTCATCCTTTCCCAAAATTGTGCAACATGCTCATTTTCAAGTTGCTTGAAATTCATGATCTGGGTTATAAGGGAAATAATTTTTGTAGGCTGAAACTATTTAGTAATAAAAGCATCTTTGCACTTATCCCAAGAATTGATACTATTGCGAGGCAACGAAGAAACCCAAATTTTTGCACGATCTCGCAAAGAAAACGGGAATAATTTCAACTTCACAACATCATTGTCCACATCTTTTTTCTGTTGCATATCGCATAATTCCACGAATGTGTTAAGATGGGACACAACATCCTCATTAGGAGTACCGGAAAATTGATCTTACATAACAAGATTCAACAAAGCGGTATTAATATCACAAGACTCCGCACTAGTGGCGGGAGGAGCAATCAGAGTGCTAATAAAATCATTATTGTTGGTATTGGAGAAATCACACAACTTGGTGTTCTCTTGAGTCATGACTACGCAACAAGATTGCACTCAAAAATAGATCTAACGAGAACAACGGTGAATGAAAAAGAGGGCGAATAAAACGACAATTTTTTGTGAAGTGGGGGAGAGGAAAACAAGAGGCAAATGGAAAATAATGTAAATTGAAAGGAGATGAGATTTGTGATTAGGAACCCGGTAGATGTTGATGATGTCTCCCCGGTAACGGCGCCAGAAATTCCTTTTGATGTTTGCTTGAAGTACGTCGATATTTCCCCAAAGAGGAAGGGATGATGCAGCACAACAACGGTAGGTATTTCCCTCAGTGATGAGACCAAGGTTATCGAACCAGTAGGAGAACCATGCAACACCACGTAAACAGCTCCTGCACATGAAGAACAAGTACTTGCAACCCGACGTAAGAGAGGGGCTGTCAATCCCTCACGGGTAAAAAGATAGGTAAAATTGTAATAGATTAGACAAATGGATCTCGCGGGAACGCGAGATAAAATAAATAAATAAAAATTGCAGCAAGGTATTTTGGGGGTTTTGGATTAATAGATCTAAAAATAAAAGCAAATAAAAATAGATCGCGAGGGCAAATATAATAAAGAAGAGACCCGGGGGCCGTAGGTTTCACTAGTGGCTTCTCTCGAGAAAAATAGCAAACAGTGGGTAAACAAATTACTGTTGGGAAATTGATAGAACTTCAAATAATCATGACGATATCCAGGCAATGATCATTCTATAGGCATCACGTCCAAGATTAGTAGACCGACTCCTGCCTACATCTACTACTATTACTCCACACATCGACCTCTATCCAACATGCATCTAGTGTATTAAGTTCACGGAGAAATGGATTAATGCAATAAGAACAATGACTTGATGTATACAAGGTCTATTTATGAAGAAATAGACCCCATCTTGTTATCATTAATAGCAATGATACATACATGTCGGTTTCCCTTCTGTCATTGGGATCAAGCACCGTAAGGTCGAACCCATCATAAGGCACCTCTTCCCATTGCAAGATAAATAGATCAAGTTGGCCAAAAAACCGAAATATCAAAGAATAAATATGAGGCTATAAGTAATCATGCATAAAATAGATCAAAAGACTCAAATAACTTTCATGGATAAAAACATAGATCTGATCATAAAATCAAAGTTCATTGGATCCCAAAAAACACACCGCAAAAAGAGTTACATCATATGGATCTCCCAGAGACCATTGTATTGAAAATCAAAAGAGAGGGAGGAAGCCATCTAGCTACGAACTATGGACCTGAAGGTCTACAAAATACTACTCACGCATCATCGAAGAGGCACCAATGAGGATGATGAACCCCTCCATGATGGTGTCTAGATTGTATCTGGTGTTTCAAAACTTGCGGTGGCTAGAATTGATTTTTGTCGATTCCCCTAGGGTTTCTGGAATATTGGGGTATTTATAGAGCAAAGAGGCAGTGCGGGAGGCCACCGAGGTAGGCACAACCCACCTGGCCGCACCAGGGGGCCCAGACGCGCCCTGGTGGGTTGTGCCCCCTCGGGGCACCCCCCCCCAAGTGCTTCTCCAGCCCATTGGGTGTCTTCTGGTCCATAAAAAATCCACAAAAAGTTCGCTGCTTTTGGACTCCGTTTGGTATTGATTTTCTGCGATGTAAAAAACAAGCAAAAAAACAACAGCCGGCACTTGGCACTATGTCAATAGGTTAGTACCAAAAAATGATATAAAATGATTATAAAACATCCAAGAATGGTAATATAACAACATTGAACAATCAAAAATTATAGATACATTGGAGACGTATCAGACTGCGAGAAAGATATTGTTACTGTCGGTTTATGGGATATGTCTCATGATTTTAATTTCTCTAAATTTCGTAGACAACCCCATGATAAAGAATTGCCTAGTGAAGATGAAATTATTGGTCTTGCTTCTATTGTCGTGCCTCCTACTGATCCTTTAGAACAATATTTGCTAGACCATGAAAATGATATGTTTATGAATGAAAGAAAGGAATTAGATGAAATATTCTTTAATCAAGGGCATGTTTTGAAACACAACTTGCCTGTTGAAATCCTTGGGGGCCCTCCTCCACCCAAGGGTGACCCCGTGTTTGAGCTTAAACAATTACCTGATACTCGGAAATACGCTTATCTTGATGAAAAGAAGATATATCTTGTTATTATTAGAGCTAACCTTTCAGAGCATGAAGAAAAGAAATTATTGAAAACTCTAAAGAAGCACTCTGCCGCTATTGGATATACTTTTGATGATCTTAAGGGCATTAGTCCCACTCTATGTCAGCACAAAATTAAATTGGAGCCTGATGCTAAACTAGTTGTTGATCACCAACGAAGGTTAAATCCTAAGATGAACGAAGTGGTAAGAAATGAAATACTAAAACTTCTGGAGGCGGGTATAATTTATCCTATTGCTGACAGTAGGTGGGTAAGTCTCGTTCATTGTGTCCCTAAGAAGGGAGGTATTACTGTTGTTCCTAATGATAAGAATGAATTGATTCCACAAAGAATTGTTACAGGTTATAGAATGTTAATTGATTTTCGCAAATTAAACAAAGCTACTAGAAAAGATCATTGCCCTCTACCTTTTATTTATCAAATGCTAGAAAGACTATCCAAACATACACATTTTTGCTTTCTAGATGGTTATTCTGGTTTCTCTCAAATACCTGTGTCAAAAGAGGACCAAGAAAAGACCACTTTTACTTGCCCTTTCGGTACCTTTTCTAATAGATGTATGCCTTTTCGTTTATGCAATGCACCTGCTACCTTTAAAAGATGTATGACTGCTATATTCTCTGACTTATGTGAAAAGATTGTTGAGGTTTTCATGGATGATTTCTCCGTTTATGGAATTTCTTTTGATGATTGCTTAAGCAACCTTGATCGAGTTTTGCAAGCATGTGAAGAAACTAATCTTGTCTTGAATTGGGAGAAGTGCCACTTTATGGTTAATGAAGGTATTGTCTTGGGGCATAAAATTTCTGAAAGAGGTATTGAGGTTGATAAAGCTAAAGTAGATGCTGTTGAAAAGATGTCGTGTCCTAAATATATCAAAGGTATAAGAAGTTTCCTTGGTCACGCTGGTTTCTATAGGATGTTTATTAAAGACTTCTCTAAAATTTCTAGGCCTCTCACTATTCTCTTGCAAAAAGATGTTCCTTTTGTTTTTATGATGATTGTGTAGAAGCATTTGAAATACTTAAGACAGCCTTGATTTCTGCGCCTATTGTTCAGCCACCTGATTGGAATTTACCCTTTGAAATTATGTGCGATGCTAGTGATTATGTTGTTGGGGTTGTTCTAGGGAAAAGAGTTGATAAGAAATTGAATGTTATTCATTATTCTAGTAAAACTCTAGATAGTGCCCAGAGAAATTATGCTACTACTGAAAAAGAATTTTTAGCAGTTGTTTTTGCTTGTGATAAGTTCAGATCTTGTATTGTTGATTCCAAAGTAACTGTTCACACTGATCATGTTGCTATTAAATATCTCATGGAAATGAAAGATGCTAAACCTAGACTTATTAAATGGGTTCTCTTGCTACAAGAATTTGATTTGCATATTATTGATAGAAAGGGAGATGAGAACCCCATTGCAGACAACTTTTCTCGGTTAGAAACTGTTCTTGATGACCCACTACCTATTGATGATAGTTTTCTTGATGAGCAATTAGCTATCATAAATGCTTCTCGTAATACTCCATGGTATGCTAATTACATTGTAGCTAAATTTATACCACCTAGTTTCAAATACCAGCAAAAGAAAAAGTTTTTCTATGATTTAAGACATTACTTTTGGGATGACCCACACCTTTATAAAGAAGGAGTAGATGGTGTGATTAGACGTTGTTTACCTGAGCATGAACAGGAATATATCCTACGCAAGTGCCACTCCGAGTCTTACAGAGGACACCACGCTGGAGATAGAACTGCACATAAGGTATTGCAATCTGGTTTTTATTGGCCTACTCTCTTCAAGGATGCTCGTAAGTTTGTCTTGTCTTGTGATGAATGCTAGAGAATTCACAATATTAGTGTTGAGGAACGCAGTATTTCAAAAAAATTACCTACGATCACGCAACATCTATCAAGGAGATGCGTAGCAACGAGAGGGGAGAGTGTGTCTACGTAACCTGGTAGACCAAAAGCGGAAGCGTTTAGTAACGCGATTGATGTAGTCGAACATCTTCGCGATCCAACCGATCAAGTACCAAATGCATGGCACCTCCGCGATCAGCACATGTCCAGCTCAATGACGTCCCTCGAACTCTTGATCCAGTTGAGGCCGAGGGAGAGTTCCGTCAGCACGACGGCGTGGTGATGGTGATGATGAAGTTACTGACGCAGGGCTTCACCTAAGCACTACAACAATATGACCGAGGCGTGTAACTATGGAGGGGGGCACCGCACACGGCTAAAATATCAACTTGTGTGTTCTAGGGTGCCCCCTGCCCCCGTATATAAAGGAGGGAGGGGGAGGACGGTCGGCCAGGCTAGGGCACGCCGGTAGAAGGGGAATCCTACTAGGACTCCACGTCCTAGTAGGTTTCCACCTAAAGGAGAAGATGGAAAGAAGGGAGAGGGGGCCGCTAAGGGAGTCCTGGATTAGGGCGTCCTCGGACAACCGGACTATATACTTTGGCCGGACTGTTGCACTATGAAGATACAAGATTGAAGACTTTGTCCCATGTCCGGGTGGGACTCTCCTTTGCGTGGAAGGCAAGCTTGGCAATTCAGACATGTAGATCTCCAACCTTGTAACCGACTCTGTGTAACCCTAGACCCCTCCGGTGTCTATATAAACCGGAGGGTTTAGTCCGTAGAACAACAACAATCATAATCATAGGCTAGCTTCTAGGGTTTAGCCTCTACGATCTCGTGGTAGATCAACTCTTGTAATACTCATATCATCAAGATCAATCAAGCAGGAAATAGGGTATTACCTCCATCGAGAGGGCCCGAACCTCGGTAAACATTGTGTCCCCCGCCTCCTATTACCATCAGCCTTAAACGTACAGTTCGGGACCCCCTACCCGAGATCTGCCAGTTTTGACACCGACATTGGTGCTTTCATTGAGAGTTCCATTGTGCCGTCACGATAAAGGCTTGATGGCTCCTTCGATCATCGGCAACGATGCGATCCAGGGTGAGGTTTTTCTCCCCAGACAGATCTTCGTATTCGGCGGCTTCGTACTGCGGGCCAACTCGCTTGGCCATCTGGAGCAGATCGAGAGCTACGCCCCTGGCCATCGGGTCAGGTTTGTAAGCTTGAACTATACTGCTGACATCCGCGGAGACTTGATCTTCGACGGATTTGAGCCCATGTCAGGTGCGCCACACAGTCATGACGAGCATGGCTTAGCTCTGTCGTTGGACGGTGTTCGGGAGATCACACATGTGGCTACTCCGGCCCCCAATCCGGAGTAGATCGTGTCGTCTGAGGACGGGTGGATGGACCCCGCCACGGAGGCCGCACACTCAGCGGCGATAGAGCCGAATACTGACTTCACGTCCTATGGGACTTGTGTTACTGGACCCTTGGATTCATCCCTGGCCACAAGCTCCGAACCGCTTGCGTCCGTGCCTATCTAATCTGACTGGGCACCGATCATGGAGTTTACCTCCATAGATATCTTTCAGCACTCGCCCTTGGGCGATGTGCTAAATTCATTGAGGTCTCTCTCCTTGTCAGGAGACCCTTGGCCAAACTATGTCCGGCTTGAGTGGGAAGCGGACGACGAAATTCATTCCCCACCCACCACCCACTTAATAGCCACTGTCGACGACTTAATCGACAAGCTTGTTTTCGGCTCCGAAGACATCGACGGTATGGGCGATGATGCAGGAGAAGAACAGGAACCACCACCCACAAGGGCTGGATAGCCACCTCATCATATGATATATAAATGGTGGACACCCCCAAAGAAAGCAATGGCAATAAGGCAACGGAGGATAATCCCCTCGAGAAGCAATCTAAGCACCGGCGTCATCGACGCCGCTCTAAGCCCCGCCATAGCAAAAGCAGCGATACCGCCACAAGAGACAATAACGTTGCAGACAGTGCCGAAGACGAAGACAATCCCCTCTAGCCAGGCTTCAAGCGGGAGGATGGGCAAGCGAGCCCTAAGGAACAGGCGACAGACGGAGAATTAGGGGATGACAATTACATGCTCCTCTCCAAAGACAAGGTGAGCCTCGACGACGAAGAATTCATCGTGCCTGAAGATCCTGTCGAGCAGGAGCGCTTCAAGCGCTGGATTATAGCCACGGCAAAAAGCCTGAAGAAAAAGCAGCAGCAGCTTCAAGCTGGTCAAGATCTGCTAGCGGATAGATGGACCGAGGTCCTGGCAGCCGAGGAATACGAACCCGAGCGCCCAACCAAAAGTTACCCAAAGTGCAGGTTTCTACCCCAACTCGAGGAGGAAGCATTAAAGCTTACACTACCAGCGTATGATGCAGCTGACCGGCACCTCATGGCCGAGACAAAGCGGCATATCAGCGTGAAGTCTAGCCCGCACCCCGTCGGCAGTCAAACAAAAACACCAAGGCCCAAGGCTACACGCAGGACCTATGACACGTATTGGAAAACAAAGCAGGACATACAAGATCGATCTACGGATCACGGGGGCGCCCCAACGCGTGACGACGACCATCACGCCGGATATACTAAAAGAAAATCCGGCCAGGCCGAATACAGCAGACAAGACTCATATGAACTGTGTCGTGATATAGCCCGGCACAGAGGTGCCACACACCCCCTATGCTTCACCGACGAAGTAATGGATCACGAATTCCCAGAAGGGTTTAAACCCGTAAACATTGAATCATATGATGGTACAACAGACCCCGCGGTATGGATTGAAGACTTCCTCCTCCACATCCACATGGACCGTGGTGATGATCTACATGCCATCAAGTACCTCCCACTAAAACTCAAAGGACCGGCTCGTCATTGGCTGAATAGCCTGCCGGCAAACTCCATTGGCAGTTGGGAGAACTTGGAAGACGCATTCCTTGACAACTTCCAAGGCACTTATGTGCGACCACCGGATGCTGATGACTTGAGTCACATAACCCAACAGCCCGGGGAGTCAGCTAGGAAATTCTGGACTCAGTTCCTAACTAAAAAGAACCAAATTGTCGACTGTCCAGATGCTGAGGCCTTAGCGGCATTTAAGCATAACATCTATGACGAGTGGCTCGCCCGACACCTCGGTCAAGAGAAGCCGAAGTCCATGGCAGCCCTCACGACACTCATGACCCGCTCTTGTGCGGGCGAGGACAACAACACATCAAGAAATCCTGGCAATTCAGATGCCAGAGATAGCAACGGCAAGCCACGTCGCAGCAGACACAAGCGCCGCAACAACGCTGACAACGCCGAAGACACGGCAGTCAATGCCGGATTCAGTGGCTCTAAATCCGGTCAGCGGAAAAAACCGTTCAAAAGAAGCAATCCGGGCCCGTCCAGTTTGGACCGCATACTGGATCGCTCGTGCCAAATTCATGGCACCCCCGATAAACCAGTCAACCACACCAACAGAGAATGCTGGGTGTTCAAACAGGCTGGCAAGTTGAATGCCGAAAACAAGGAAAAAGGGGCTGCATAGCAACAACGAGGAGGAGCCCCGGCCGCCGAACACAGGAGGACAGAAGAAAATTCCTCCCCAAGTGAAAACAGTGAACATGATATACGCAACCCATATTTCCAAGCAGGAACGGAAGCGTGCACTAAGGGACGTCTATGCGATGGAGCCAGTCGCCCCGAAGTTCAACCCATGGTCTTCTTGTCCGATCACTTTCGATCGCAGGGACCACCCTACAAGTATCCATCATGGCAGTTCTGCCGCATTGGTCCTTGACCCCATCATCGACAGATTTCACCTCACTCGAGTCCTTATGGACGGTGGCAGCAGCATGAACCTGCTCTATCAGGATACAGTGCACAAAATGGGTATAGACCCCTCAAGGATCAAACCCACAAAAACCACCTTTAAAGGTGTCATACCAAGTGTAGAGGCCTGTTGCACGGGCTCAATCACACTGGAAGTGGACTTCGGATCCCCGGACAACTTCCGAAGCGAGGAGTTGATCTTCGATATCGTCCCTTCCGCAGTGGCTATCACACACTGGTCGGCCGAACCACATTCGCCAGATTCAGTGCGGTACCGCATTATGCATACCTCAAGCTCAAAATGCCAGGACCTCGCGTGGTTATACCAGTTAAGGGAAACACAGAACGCTCGCTCCGTACGGAGGAGCACACTACGGCCCTCGCAGCAGAAGTACAAAGCAGCCTTCTGAGGCAAACCGCCAATTCGGCGATAAAGCCCCCGGACACCTTCAAGCGAGTCCGGAGTACCCTGCAACAGGATCGCCCGGCACGTTCTGAGCTTGCCTAGCAATCCGGCCTCCGGCCTAGTCCCAGTCAAGCGGCGAAATTCGCGCCGCGCGTCCATAATTACGCACTCAAGATACCATGGGCGTAGGCGGAGGCACGACTATGGCACGGCCCACAATGCGGCTCAACCGCCTTAGGACCCGTATATCTTTACCATTTTCTTCCTTTCAGGACCCTATTCTGTGAAGGCCCTCTCCGATACCCTGATTATCGGACCCATCATGGGAACGAAACACCAAGGAAGCAAGAAGCTTTGACGTACAAGGGAATCCCCAGGTGGTCTCTGATAATGATCGCTATACCTATTTTCACTACAAAAAAAAGACACATCCATGACATTTTGGGCTGAACGAATTTTTTTCTGTCATACATATGACACTTCTATGACGATAATTGTGAAAAAACCCGGTATCATCATAGATGTGGTGGGCTCCTACTTCTATGACAAAAAAACATGATAGAAAATGGGCTTTTCGTCCTGGGCGGGCCGGAGACGCAGCTACATGACATTCTTTGGGCCATCCATGATGGAAAAAACCATGGTAGAAGCGAGGGGGAGGAAAATTTCGGGGAGTTCCCGATTACGGTGGGAGGTCGGGGGCCGAGCGATGCGCGCTTCTCTCGTACACGTACGCGCATGTGTGCGAGGCGTTGGCTCTAACTGAACCCGAGCGAGGCGTTGGGCTCTAACTGAACCCGAGCGATTGCATTGCAGGCTACGCGTTACTGAACCCGAGCGATCGATCGATGGCTGTTAACTGAACCCGATCGAGCGATTCCTTCGCTACTGCTGCTAACTGAAGTCGATCGATGCTGCCTCTGGATGAACAGTGAGCATTGCGGGGGGGTTGGATGAACAGTTCCCGGTGGGGGTGGATGAACAGGACCCCGTGGTGTTGCCTCTGGATGAACAGGACCCCGATCGATCGAGCCGGTTGGGGCTGGATGAACAGGACCCCGTGGAGGGCTGGATGAACAGGACCACCCCGTGGAGGGCAGGATGAACAGTAGACGATGGAGGGCAGGATGAACAGTAGCCCGTGGAGGGGTGGTTGAACAGGAGCCCGTGGAGAGGGGTGGTTGAACAGTAGCCGGTGGAGTAGCGCACGGTGGAGGCTGGATGAACAGGAGCCCGTGGATGAACAGTCGCAGGTGGAGGCTGGAGGAGGTCGACGGTGGATGAACAGTATCTCGTGGAGGATGGAGGGGGTCGACGGTGGAGATGAACAGTATCCCGTGGAGTCTTGTTTTGCGGTATGCCACACCCCTCCCGATGAACAGGACCCCCGTTTCGACCGTAGCGCTCCAACACAAGTCCGTTTCGTCCGTTTTGCGGTACGCCACAGCCCTCCCGATCAACAGGACCCCCGTTTCGACCGTAGGAGGTCCGTTTCCTCCGTTTTGCGGTACACCGGACCCCTCCCGATGAACAGGATCCCGTTTCAAACGTGGCCAGTCGAACACAAGGTCATTTCCTCCGTTCTGCGGTACGCTAGGCCTCGTTTCCGTCGCCTGTTCCGTCCAAGCCCTCCCGATGAACACGGTGCATTATGTTGCCTCCCCATGAACACGACGCATTCCGTTGCCTCCCCATGAACACGACGACGATGTTGTTTCTCCGTTCCGACCCAGCCATGTACACGAGCCCTGGCCGTACGTATGCGCGAGTAGGCGTTCGAGACCCCGCCCGTATGTACACATACGTGGCCGTATTTTCTTTCTTGCACCCTGGCCACTGTACGTACGTGTAAATGCTACGTGCGCGCCTCTACTACGACAAGTGCGCGCCTCTACATCGACCAGTATGTACGTACACGTTTGCGACCAGAATAACAACGCTACGTACGCTTCGACCAGGTGGGTCCCGACTGTCAGGCACTTCCTTGCCTGCGAAGATGTAGCTGGTGGGTCCCAGCAGTCAGGGGGCGAATCGTTTTTTTTTGCCCGGACGCACTTCCTTGCGTGCGAAGATGTAGCTGGTGGGTCCCAGCAGTCAGGGGGAAACGTTTTTTCACGAAATACGATGGCCCATCCGGTGGGTCCCACTGTCAGGTGGAGGAATAATTATTTTGCACGTAATAAGGAGGCACTTCCTTGCTGCGGCCGTGGACCCAGCTGTCAGCCTCTCCACGTATAGTCCACGTCCAATGGAAGCCATTCCTTGACCACGTTGACCGCGCCGCGCCAAGAGCACCAGGGCGGTGGACGACGGCGAGGCCTGGGAAGGGGACGACGCGGAGCCGGGGAAGACGCGGCAGTGGATGCCCATGCGTAGAGGAGTACGAGGGTTCACTGGTTTGATGTGTTTTAAAAATATTTGATGTGTTTGATGTGTTTGATGTGTTTTAAAAATGTACAACCCATTTCTCATTACTGATGGGCCATTTTCTCGGCCAGCTGAATGAAAGCTCTCCCCGTCTTGAAAGAATTGCAGCCCAACAGGCCTGACAAAGCGACTTACTTGGCAAATCACAAAAAAAACTAGGCTGTGGCCGTGGACCCAGCTGTCAGCCTCTCCATGTATAGTACTCTTCCGATGGAAGTCGTTCCTTGACCACATTGACCACGCCGTGCGGAGAGCACCACGGCGGTGGACGACGGCGAGGCCTAGGAAGGGGATGACGCGGCAGTGGAAGCCCGCGCAGAGAGGACTACGAGGGTTCACTGGTTCGGCTGCGATGTGAGGCTGCCATCGCCGCAGGGCCTCGCCAGCGGTGGGAATAGTAACCGGCGCTGCTTTGGGCGGCTGGAGCAAGAAGACCAGAGGTTGAAGAAGCACTACGGCTGTTGGATGGACATCGTACGGTCACTGGAGCTAGAATCGTTCATATTGACTAAGTTGACAAAGCCCTTCGTCCCCGTCAACTTAGTAGGCCCACAAGTCAGCCTCCCAACAAGGTGGGTCCCAGCTAGCCGGGGGAGTATTCATTTTTTGTGCGTAATAAGGAGGCACTTCCGGTGGGTCCGAGCTAACAACGGGGGAAGGTTTTTTCGTGAAATACGGTGGCCCGTCCGGTGGGTCCCAGCAATCAGGGGGAAACGATTTTTTTCGCAAAATACTGGTGGCCCGTCCGGTGGGTCCCTGCTGTCAGGTGGAGGAATAATTATTTTCCGCGTAATAAGGAGGCACTTCCTTGTGGCTGCCGTGGACCTAGCTGTCATCCTCTCCATGTACAGTACTCTTCCGATGGAAGTCGGTCGTTGACCACATTGACCACGCTGCACCGAGAGCACCATGGCGGTGGACGATGGCGAGGCCTAGGAAGGGGACGACGCGGAGCCGTGCAAGACGCGGCAGTGGATGCCCACGCGGAGAGGAGTACGAGCATTCACTGGTTCAGCTGCGGTGTGAGGCTGCCGTCGCCGCAGAATAACAGGGGGTGTGGGTGAGTGGAGGGATGGTCTGGCCAGTGGTGGGAGTAGTATGGGGGCGGTGAGGCCTCCGCGGTAGCACAGCCGGCCACGGGAGGCAGGAGCAGGCGGCACGACCGGCGCTGCTTTGGGCGGCTGGAGCAAGAAGACCAGAGGTTGAAGAAGCACTATGGCCGTTGGATGGACATTATAGGTCACTGGAGTATTGAGTAAGTTGACAAAGCTCTCCGTCCCTATCAACTTAGTAGGCCCACAAGTCAGCCCAACAATATGGTGGGTCCCAGCTAGCAGGGGGTATTCATTTTTTTGGGCGTAATAAGGAGGCACTTCCTTGCGTGCGAAGATATAGCTGGTGGGTCCGACCTATCAGCTGGGGGAACGTTTTTTCGTGAAATACAGAGGCCCTTCCTGTGGGTCCTAGCTGTCAGGTGGAGGAATCATTATTTTGCACGTAATAAGGAGGCATTTCCTTGCGTGCGGCCGTGGACCCAGCTGTCAGCCTCTCCACGTACAGTCCAGTTCCGGTGGATGTCGTTCATTGACCATGTTGACCAGGCCGCGCCGAGAGCACCAGGGCGGTGGACGACGGCGAGGCCTATAAAGGGAACGACACAGAGCCAGGGAATACTTGGTAGTTGTTTCCCACGCGGAGGAGTACGAGGGTTTACCGATCCGTCTGCCATCGCCGGAGAATAACAGCAGGTGTGGGTGAGTAGAGGGATGGCTAGGCCGGCGAAGGGAGTACGGTGGGGCCGTGAGGCCTGCGCGGCAGCATAGCCGGCCGCGGGAGGAGGGAGCATGCGGTCCCGCCGGCGCTTGTTTGAGCGGCTTGAGCATGAAGAGCAGAGATTAAAGAAGCACGACAGTCGTTGGATGGACATCCAACAGTCATTGCTCTCGTGTGTTGACTAAGTTGACAGGGTGTTGCGTGTGCGTCAACCTTTTTTTTATGAAAGCATATGCGTCAACCTGTAGTAGGCGCACAAGTCAGCCTCAAATCTGTGGAAACAGCATACAACCCATCTGCCATTATTTCTAATAATGTACAACCCATTTGCTAATTCGTAAGAATTTTTTTGGAGCCCATCTTCTTTTTGTTAGCATCACACCCCATATTGTGGCCACGGTTAAAAAGTATACGAAATTTTGCATATTTCTGTGCGGTCAACTGTTTTTAATCCAGAAATATCGATTCACATTCAAACTATTTTGAAAAATAATTTATATAAATATAAAATCCAAATAATTGTCCATGCATAAAAATCAATGGAATTTTAGATCTTGTAATGAAAAAAAATTGAAACTAATTCCCGGTTTGTTGTGTTTTAAAAATGTACAAACCATTTCTGGGCAAACCGAATGAAACTCTCCTCATCTTGAAAGATTTGCAGCCCAGCAGGGCCGATAAAGCAAGTAGGCCTTGTTTGGGTATTTCTTTAAAAAAATAGAACTGGGCTAGCCATTTTCAGCAAGAAAAAAACACAACTGGGCTCATGATGTGGTAAACATAAATAAAACCCTGACTAGACGGGCCACAGCCCCCGCACAGCCCCATTGTTACCCTGATCCGTCGCTAAAACTAGTATAAATAACAACTGCTTGTTCCTCAAAAAAACTGCGCGACTTGCTGGGTCCCTGGTGTCAGCCGCTCGTAGTGTAATTCTCTCGTTTATTGACTACGTTGACAATGGCGTAAGCCCCAAATGTCCAACCAATTAGGAGGAACCATATTTTTGGGCTTGTACTATAGAGGCACTTGCTTGCGTACTGCCATGACGCTGGTGGGTCCCTACTGTCATCCTCTCCACGTACAGTCATCTCCTTGTTCCTCTCGGTTGTTGACGACGTTGACAACGCAAGAGGGCGGCGCACCGCGCACGGCAAGCGAACCAAGGCCGCAAGTTTGTGGGCGCTGGTGGGGGCTAATCACTTGGCTTCTGTAATGCACAGTGAGCTCAAGCAGCCGGCGAGAGCTATGTTATTTCCCTTGGTTTGGATTTGTTACAATATTTCACTCTAAATTAAACGAATGGCAAGCCATTTGCCTTGTTTCAAAGAAAATATGACAGTCACAGCCGAGTTGAAAAGGGCAGGAACATCTAACTCTAGCTTACAAACTGTACAAAAGCACAAGGGTTAATTGTTCATCAGGTTTACAAAAGAAACCAAATTGAAAAGGGCAACAACATCTAACTCCAGCACTGTTTTCGGCAGTCACAGTCAAATGGATCGGTCAGGTCCATAGAATGAACATCCTGGGTCATAAAATTTACTGGATTATGACCACAATATGTTGTAAATAGAAGCCCAGCACGTTCAGAAGCTCTTTTGCCCACCTGAAACTCCTTTTTTTGCTCTTCGACATACCCATCCGTCAAAACCATGCTGCTGATAAACTTAAGCCTGATGGACAATAGTAACCTCGCATTCAGCAGGAAGAATGTGACAAATCTTGTGTTTGCACGGTTGGCTACATATCGTTCTAGCGTTATTGTCTTCAATCGAATCTCATGATAAGTGAGAAAATCTCGATGCTTACGAATCCACTGATTGGTTATAACTTTCTTACCCCGTCTTGTTGCCTAAATAGACATGAAGATTGAAAACAATTAAGGTCTAAAAGAAGAGTGTCGAAAGAGCAACAGCTAAACGGTTAATTCTAGTACACTATATGCGGGCTTCCAATGTGCGTGAAATTATCACCTTTATATACAACTTCTCCAGACATGGAAAGCATTGAAGCAAGCCTATAATCTTGTTCAGATCAAAACTATTCATTTGGATATATAAGATCTTAACAGAATCCAGCACCATTGATAGGTCATCGATGGAGAAACTCTTCATTGAGCATAGAACATAATATTAGTACAAAATGTGTACTCCAAGATGATATATAAATTATGCGCAGAAATTTAAAATGCAGCTTATGGTTACAAGTGTAGATGATAATATAAAGTACCTGAAGAACTATGGAGCCAAACACCATATTGAAATGTGCACAGAGATCATGTATTACACCCAAGGTCTCCAGTTTAGGCGCAGAGAGGACGGTTATTTGCAACGGTGAATAACTAGAATCAAGGATCAACCTTTGAAGTGAAGGGGCATCTTGGATGATGAGCTTCCTTCCATCAAAAGGAATTATAATTCTTACAAGTTTAGGAGACTTTATTTGGAGACAACCGATTCTAACTGTGAAAACAAGCACCAAGCACTCCAGCGCAGGGCAACTGGAGTGGATGATGTTGTGCAATGAGGCCTCCGATATACGAACCCGCACAAGTGAAAGTTTCTTGAGAAATGGGAGTCGAAGGTTTAGTACCAGATTGTCTGGTAGGTAGCACTGCGCAAAGGTGGCGGTGTGGAGAGAGGACGAAAACCCCGAGATGGACATCGGTGCTGAGGGCACAAGTTCATGGCATTCGGTATGTGGTATGTGATTTCCAGGGGAATAGTAGAACTCAAGCAGTTGTAGTTCTGTGAATTCAGGGGATTCCAGCCAGGCGTCCACCGTGCAGGGCATGGTATGCTTGCTCAGGTAGCATGACGGGATGCAGAGGCTTTGAACGGAGCCCTGGTGGGAGGAGATGATGGCTCTGGGGATTTCAAAATCATTGAAGAGAGATAGCTGACGACAGTCGAGATTAAGGGGAATGGCGCGCCATAGAGGGCGCCACCGAATTGAGAGGAATTGGGTGCGGCAGCAATCCTTGGTGGGGAGAAGCGAGATGATCTCCCCAAGGATGGCGTCCGGGAGATCGTTGATGCAGTCCACCCAAGATTCTACGGGTTCCTGGGATCCGGTGGGGGCGGGGACACCGCTTCTCCCCGCGCTGCCGGGTGCGGGATCTACAACAGGCGTCACCGCTGGCGGGAGCCTCATCTTCTTGGCGCTGGGGTCAGCCGACTCCATTTTCCTCGAGGGCATCGCGTCGCGCTCACGGATTTGAGCAGAGTAACGAATGACGAGCCTAGTTGTAGTGCGAGCGAAGAAGAAGGTGAGCTGGGGGTTTTCTGTAGGAGTGAGGAAGAAGGGGAGCTGGGGTTTTCTGTAGGAGTGAGGTGAGGAATTTGGGGGTACGAGTGGAGCGAGCTGACGTGAGGTGGGTGGGAGCGAGGAGGAAGAAGAGCACCCAGGTTTTTGAATTGATTTTACTATTTACTAGTGTGGATGGGCTGTTTTGTCTTGGGACCCGAGAAACAATTACTACTAGTACAGTGGAGACACTCTATAGCTACCCAGAAAAACAATTACTACTAGTACAGTGGAGACACTCTACCGCTTCTGGCTCCTCCTAGGTCATTGAAACGTCTCCCTCTACTGAATGCCGTTATACTTTTGTTCACCGGCATGCGGGCCATGCAACACGCGGGCCCAAATGCCATCCACCAAATTAGAAGGCAATATGCAGGCGGAGAGTCACCCCGATCGTAGCGCGGCAGTAACGAGCCGTCGTATCACAAAACCCCACCTCCCCGCAGTCTAAGTTTGACGGACGAAGCAACCATCATTTCACTCTTTGCTGAATCCCCTTCTCCCTCACCGTCTTCAAGAAAGGCAACACTTGCATCTGCCACTGTTCTTCTCTCCGAACGAAGGGAAGGTAAGCGGATCCGTGATGTTGGTATATTTTCGTTCAGAGGAAAAAAAGAACTTTTGCAAAGCAGTAACCGATCCTCACTCTCTTTTTTGTTTCATTGTCATTGCGATTGTGTTTCCTTTCAGTGGACTCCTAGTATTCGTCAGTTTCATGATGGACCAAGGAAAACCAGGCAAAGATCTGCCGATATTGGAGCAGACGCGGGAGGCTGATCCCCACGAGACAGAGAGCTCCAAGAAGATGGAGGCAACCACCGAGGCGACCCCAGATACTGAGATGGTCAACGCCCCGTTTGAGGTTACAGCCCCCGTGGCACTGCAGGAGTAGTTTTCCCCTTCGAGGATGTCCCCCCCCCCCCGCTGAGCTGCCCAAGGTGATTTCCTTCTTTGCCGATCTCGATTGTGGTTTTTCATCTAAGTATGTGGTGATTTTTTTTAGAAAAGGAAGTATGTGGTGGTTAATAATGCACAATTTTATTAGCTTCGATGCCATGGTATACGTAGTGGTTTAAATAACTTGTGTTTCTTATACTGAAAAGTAATTCAGAATTTGTTTCTGTTTCAATTAGAGCCCTGATGCAGACAAGGATTGTGTGGTTGTACATGTCACTCGCTATGAGGCGGACGACCTGAATATACGCACTGGGAAAACAGAGTTCTTAGGCTGTTGGATCCTGGAAGCCATTTGCGGTTATACCAATAAAGAGTTGTATTCTAGCCTCACTGTTGTCAGGCGTGTTGTCCAGGGTGTACTGAAGCACAAGAAGTTCAAAGCTACTCCTTTGTTTGTGAGGAATACTGTTCTTGTCAAGCTTACGCAGGAACATGACGTGGCATCCCTCCACAAACAAGTTTATCAGTGGCAAGGCCACAAGGTTGTCTTCATGAAGGTTCAAAGGATTGAGCTGCTGCGGGACGTCCTCGATGATGTTCATGGCAAGGTCCGTCTTGTGTCTAGCCCAAATTAGATCGAGGCATGAAATAGTTGCCCCAGATGGTGTTTAATAGTAGTTTGGATTGTGTCTAATTATCCGAACCTTGCCTGTTATCGACCCCTCTGGGGCTAGTACTCTGTTCGAATCCGTCTATGGGAACTGCTGCTACTTTTGTGTGCCCGTGAATCATGTGAGAACCATCGTAATTGTTGCCGAAACAGATGCTTCCTCACTAGTTTTTCATGAATATGGCATGGTAAGACATAAGTTGTCACGGTTTATCATACGAGCAGTGCGTGTTTTGACGAAATAGAGCACTCATTCGAGAACCGTGCGCCGACGTATACATAAGTACTTGTAAACACTGTTGGTGCTACCCCACTTGTAAGCACTTGTGCAAAACACGGCACATTGGCTCATCTCGTTTCAACACTAGGCTATCGACCGCTAACAATCAACAATCTGTTGTCTGACATATAAGCAACTATGTATCTTGTTACAGTGGTTCATGCAGTTAATTGAGGCCACAATGTAATAAATTCCAAACGTTCACACGCTAGTCCAGCGCTCATGTGGAACACTCACATTAAACTCGTCTTCATAAAAAACTTGAAAAGCATAAGTTAAGCAATTTTATACATCTCAATGATTCATAGAACATAACAAACATATACTAGTTCACAGCAAAAGACAAAGTTGTGAGAAGGTTTACAAATCAGGAAAAAACAAGCAAGGCTTCTCTCTGAGTAAAGGGCCTCCCGGCAGGGTTAAATTTCCTGGAGTTCACTCTGGTTTTTTCTTGTTGCCACCATTCAGGGTTAGGTTCTCTCATTCCAGAATAACCAATTATAATTGTGGTATCAGCCGGAATGCTGAACTGAACCATGCAGTGTACTGACCAGCTGAAATGCTTGTGCATTCCACTAAATTTAAGCACCGCTATTTGCAGAAATAAGCAGACCATAATGCCTCTTGTCCGCTCACATGTCCAAAAAACCACCGTGCAGCCATGCCAGCTAGTCCTTGGTCCATGGATGAACTGGTAGAAAGTGCATTCCGGACTAGGATGCAGTTGTTTTCGCTCGTCCCTGAACTGCAATCAGGAAGTAAAACGTACGAATCAGCTTCTTTTAGATTGCGTTGGTCATTCTACCTTAGTTACTACCAATGTAGGGATACCTTGAAGACGGGAGGTTAGACGACGACAGCGAGGGATAGCCATCTCATTTTGTGCAGTTGTACTAAAACTGAGGTGTGTGCTTTTGATTGCGTGGATAGAAACGATACGGAGACAGACATCCGGAAATGATATGGAGACAGACATCCCTGTTTGCGCAAATAAGAAATATGGTTATTTAAACAGTGACATATATTACTACTTTCCCCTGTTTCCTCTTAGAACCAAGTCCTAGATTCATGCTACAGCTTTCCCACTTTCTTCCCTGTTTGAACCAACGCTTTGAGTCGACTGTATGAAATAGCGTTACTTCTAATCTACTACTACTATAATGCGGCAGTTTTGAAATTGGATTTACCACTCCATGTTCGTTTCTCCCGCCCAAACAAGCATTGGCTCAAAATCCACTGTTCATTTCCCCTCTCATGCATATCACTGCCGTCCATCAAACAAAGGATGACATGATCTGACGGCTAAGAGCTACCGTATTCTCTCCCGCTCCTTGTGCACATGGCTGACTCTGCTCTCCAAGTAAACAAATAAAGAAGTCCTCATTGAATGTGGATTGCACCTACTGAAGTTGAGAAATGTCTAGAAACTGCTGCCAGCTCCTCATATGCAAGTACGACAAGTTGGCAAATAGCTAGCACATTTTGGTTCCCCATTGTCACCTGGGAAATAAACACTCTACTACTAACTAATTTTTTTAGATTACTGTAAAATGGATTTTTTTAGATGCCGCTATACTGCAAAGTTTACACTGTTCACATAACATAACATTGCATGGCTGATGCTAGCTAAAGTTTTATTCTGCTTCATTGAGAAATGTAATATTTTTATTATTCACAGAAAAAGTGTAATATTTTATTTCAGTCATACATAAGCTATACCTCAAGCTAATACAGGACATGAGTGTCTGTCAGATCTAAATGACTTATTTAGTTGCACAAAATAGTCCATAAACATGCATGTAAACCATCAAACAACTCTGGAACTATACATCAGTGGAACCCAGGAAATAGCATATAATAAAACTACAACTTTTATCTTGTAATCAAATTCTTACTTGGAACTCAGTTTGATTTGTGCAAGTGATTTGCTTCTTATTTCAGAATAGTCCTTAGATCATGCAAAAAAAAACACTATGATATCTACTCAAGATACGAGTACACATTTCTCTCTCTAAAGAGAAGGTATATGAGTATCTATCATACAGAACATACGTGAAAAGCACGTGCCTTAGTAGAAGTCTAGGTGGCTTTGGAACAGCGGACGGAAGTAGAAAAGGATCCACACGAAGGGAGCTGGGGCAGTAGAGCAAGGCAAGTTTCGAAGGAATATATACCTGAGGGTCGTCGGCATGTCGCAAAGACGATGTTGGGAGGCCGCATCTTGGCCACAATACCGCAGGGAGGAAGAAGGGGTCGGAGGCCCTCCCGAGCCGGCGCTCTCTCGGAGAGAACGACACGGCCGCCTATCAGGACGCGCGAGCAGCCGTTGGTCTCCTCCCTCGCCGCCGACGACAGCGTGAACGATGCACCTACACCCCTGCCCCGGTCGAGGTTGTCCAGCCGGATTTGTGACCAGCCGTGAGCTGAGAGAGAGTGTGGCCACCTATGTGTTGCTTAGATCTGGAGAGAATGAGAGAGTGAACGAGAGGAACCCTAGTAAAGCAAGCGCTAAGGCTCCTGCTTTTATATATAGTGGAGTGATTTTGTTATACCAGCTTCAAAAAAATGCGCTCCTACGTGTAACCGCGAGTGGGTGTGAGAGAACTAGTGCGTGCGTGCACCGCTTCTCTTCGTGAGAGTACAATATACTATGCCCAAAGAACGTTCGCCGCAAGAGTAATAGTACAAGTGTGTGACGTGAGCTAAAATAAAATGTGCGCGCCGTGTTTTGTTTTTTAGAAGTTCTGAGGGTAGGGTGTGAAGAGCACATATGTGCGTGACGTCTACCTGCAGATAGACGGTGGGTGCGACATGCGAGTCTACGAGAGGACTCAGGAGAGTCGTGACTCGTGAGGGTGCTTGTGCGTGAGAGAGAGGGGGGAACATATCAATGCAATGCATGTGTCCGTAAATCATTATCCGACAAACATTCGCCACAAGCCTTTTCCTGACGAACGTCGTAAGGACCGTTAGATCGGCATCCGACAGTGTCAGTTTTACCATGTCATTTAATAGAACAGCCACTCCTCCTACACACAAATCTTCCACGTGAGTGTTAGCAACTACCGTATGCTCCCTCCGTTCCGAAATGCAGTGCATGTAGCTTTATTGAAAATTCGAACCTCGCAAACTTTTACCGAGTTTTCATGTACCAAATTGCACATGTAGAATACCATGTATATATCATTTCATTCATCTTCAGAGGTAACTATAAAGTTGGTTGAGGAGTCTACGAAGAAAGACCATCATATCACCCGCAGCAATTTCAAGCATCCTTTAGTGTCGAGGAATATCATAGGAACTCTATATGATATGATTTTTATAGGATTTTTTTCCTTTAGAGCCAATTGGTTCATAGGAATAGATTCATATACTCCACATTTCAAAGGAAATAAACATGATATCATTTCTATAGCTTTAGAGCCACTTGGTTCATATGAATGGATTCCTATACTCCCTTAATTTCAAAGGAAAATAAACATTAGTCTATATTCAATAGAAAAGTTCTTATGATATGAACCAAATTACATCTCTTTTCTAATCCCTCCTCATAGGAATTGAGAAACATGTCATCTCTATATTCAATAGAAAAGTTCCTATGATGTGAACCAAATGACATCTCTTTTCCAATCCCTACTCATAGGAATTGAGATGCTCCATGTCATCTCTTTCCCTACAACTTCCATGTATACATCTTCTATTCCTAAATAGATAGTACAACCCACTAGTAGCTTTTTTCCAAAACATGCAACTATGGCACAAGAACTATATAGTGTGCCAATTACTTTGAAAGATGGTCGATGGATGAAGCTAACCCGACAGTGCAGAGATAGGCAAATCCGAGCACTACTGGCTGTTGGATATCATCAACATTCCACCAGATCTGCCACATGTACAATTTAGAAGACTCCATGGTTGAACTTAAGCATAATGCACAAACCTCAAAACACAAGCACTTCTCCTTTGTTCTAGAATCTTCTGTATCATAATTGATTGTTTTTTTCTAAATGAATTGCCATTATTTGTTTTTTACTTTATGATTTACTCCCTTCGTTCCAAAATAGATGACCCAACTTTGCACTAACTTTGTACAAAGTTAGTGCAAAGTTGGGTCATCTATTTTGGAACAGAGGGAGTACAATGCACAACCCCATGAATCTTAACATTTTTATAAAACTTATTGATTTTGAATGAGATGAACTATAAGAACTAAGTGAACATCTACATCATGCATATATGACTCAAAGCTTTACATCCTATAGTGTGTATTTATTCATAATTTGGTTTTGAAATCTCATGCGTTCAATACATGTGTACCTTACTAGTTTTGAGTAGAGTAGCAAATTTCACGCGGCCCGGGGTATATCAAAATGTAGGGCCCATGCATCATTGCCTTTCGGTCGAACCTACGTCCACAATTTTTTGTACGTACTATATCTCCACTGGTCCCCGAACCCAAAATGCTGCCTCGTTCCCGTAAAACCAAGCGACCCACACATATTTAAGGCGTCGTCTCAAACCCATTTACTACGGCGTGGCCCCGCACGCCGTAGTACTCCTACAAACCCTACCGCCACACTCATCATCGGTTTTCTTCAAGAGGATGAGGGAGAAGCCGATTTGTAGTGGAGGCGCTTTCAAAAAAAGGATTTGTAGTGGAGACCCCTACCCTAGGGTGCCCTAGGTAGCTGCCGCACGCATCATTGTTTTCTCTTTTCTTTATGCTCTTGCGCCCTAGAGTGAAATGATGGTTGCTTCGTCCGTCCAGCTTAATCCGGGAAAGGTGGGGCTTTGTGATTTGACCCCTCGTCGCTCATTTTCTACTACTACGGCGCTACGACCGGGGTGCCTCCAATTCCACCCGCTGCTCCGAACTATAATTTGGTGCATTGCATGTGGAACAAGACGGTGGATGAGCCACATGTCGGCCAAAGGGGTCATGTTAAGTGTGTCTCCATTTTGTGTGTGGACTGACCCTGCTTGAGTTGCTACGCCAACACGACAGGAGCAGCCTACCACTTGGTTTTGCTCCTTGGTGAATCCCGACTATATTGATCTAAAAAGATACGTGCTGAAATACCCTCTCCGTCTCAGTTTTTTTATTTTTAGGCGTCTCGGTTTATAGGGCCTGCACATAGTTCTAGGTCATTCATTTGACAAACTAAATATGAGTTACTATGTCACAAAAAGTATATCATTGGATTCTTAAGCGGATGTAGCTGTATTTAAAAGTCGAGGGCGGGGCTTTTCCTGCGCGGTAGGCGGCGGGGCAGTTCCGCCTAGTCGGTTCGACAGAGACGGGAGAAGACGAGGGAGTAGGCTGCTGCAAACGTAGGGTTGTGTGATTTGACAGCGAGTTACTGCTGGACAGGTGGGGCCCCGTGATTTGACTTGCCATTATCATTTTAACTGCGGCGCTACGACCGGCGTGAGTCTCCCAGATTCCTGACCACCTCCATACAGGTACCTCTCCCAATGCTCCACCATGTAGTAGAGGCCGGCTCTTGCATGAGAGCCCACTTCTCCACTTTTTGCTTGCCTCTCTTTCCTCCACATATGCAAAAATGCCATGTAAAGCGCACTATTGTACTTACTTTTACTTGCTCCTACAGGTACTTAAGCTTGCCACATAAGCATAAAGTCTGATGTGGCAAGTTAATCAAGAAGAGAGAGACTAGTTTGGTGACCCAAGGAAGAAACGGTGCTAAGCGCGTGTACCTTGGTGAAAAGACAATTTTGAGTCTATAGCTAATTAAATGAAGCAAACTTAGCAACACCATTTCATTGGAAGAGGTCACTCCTTGGCAAATGCAATAAATACATGCGCTTAGCACCGTTTCTTCCTTGAGTACGAAGAAAGAGATAGAGAGGAGTAAAAAATACACTTATAGCCAACCTTGTTGTAGTATGAGTGACTAAGTGATGACTATGTATGACATGCCAACATCAGATAGCCTAACGCACCATGTTAAATCTCCAAGGGCGCGACCGCGCGAGAGACGCGACGGTCGTGGTAGGCGCGACCATGATACGGGCTGCTGGCAGCCCTTGGATCTGAGATCAAACGGTCGCATGCTAAGTTGCTGAAAATTTGTAGAATAACCCTCCAGGATAGGATATTCACCCATAGGTCTAGAATCACGCCATGCAACCGTTCGATCTCAAATCCAAGGGCTCTCGGAAGCCCGTATCATGGGAGAATGGAAAGCCACTACCCCGCCGTTCGCACGCTGGCAGTTCGCTCCTACTCGTCCCCGCACGTCCTTCAATACTACGACGGTTCGCTCCTAGTCGTCCCGTCCATTCACATTACGGCAGTTCCACTAATCCTAACCCTCCTCTCAAATCCATGGCGTCCCAAATCTCCACGATCGGCGGTGAGTACAAGGTTAGAACCATCACCGGCGATGAGTTCGACGTCATCAACACCCGTTCTTCCGCGACGGTGAAAGGATGCCTTTCTCGCTTCAGACGCATGTTCGAAGACTCAGATGATGAGTGGGTCACTGGTCTAGATGTTGAGTACACCACAGTCCTGGGACGAGAGAAGGATCTAAAGGATGAAGAGAGGAAGAAGCCCGCCGTGATCCAGGTTTGCGTGCATGACTTATGCTTGGTCTACCACATATGCCATGCCGACGTTGAGTGCCAGGATTTTAAGGACTTCCTCGAGAGCAACCTAGTCAAATTCGTCACTGTAGACTTTGGTAATGACAAAGACGTCCTGCATCGGATAGGCCTCGTTGTAGGCAACACCTTCGACCTCCAAAAGAATCGGCTAGTGTCCGCTCGTCAGCCTTCAATGCTGACCCTGGCAGGAGCCATGGTTCATCCTTCATACGGTAAACTGGAGAAACCTCCATACACGTTTCATCATCATGCATGGCAGCGGAATGTACTAGATATAGACCACATCCACTACGCTGCAATGGATGGCTACCTTTGCTTCAATATCTACAAGGGTTGGATGAAGAGAAACAACCAAGTGTGCGGTTAAAGCAAAGAAGTGTCGGCCAAGAGGAAGAGGGACAAGGACGAAGTCGAGGACGTGGACGAGGACTCCGAGTAAGGTGGCAGTGTCGTTGCTCATGGTGGTTCTAATGCAGTGTCTACCAAATAGTTGCAAAGTTTAATTTCAGGTGTGCTTAATTTAATTTGAGGGGTGTGTTGTGATGAGCCCCCAGCAGAACTATGTTATGTTTCTTCTCGTTACTTTAACTCTTCAGTACGTACATACTAGTATTTCTTACATTTCATCTTTTAGTTGGTATAGTACTACCACTCGTTTCTACACAATATATACGTACAATATATATGGTCAACATCATATAGCCAGCAGTTTAGTTGTTAAAGAATTTCAGGGTGCTTAGTTTTGTCAAAGAATTCCAGGATGCTTATAGAGGGTGCTTGGATCCAAGGGACTTATTTTAGTCTGACTAAAAATAGTCTCTTTAAGAGGCTAAAGTTCCAAGCACCCCTGAAAGAGGGGCTAAAATTTTTAGTCAGGGGTACCCCTACTAAAATGTGGATTAGTCCTCTCTCTACTCATTTAACTCCTCTCCTTTAACACAGGCGAGTTCTGGATTGGAGGGTTTGGAGGATAATAAATGCTCATTAACTTGATTTTAGCCTTTTTAGTATTTGGATCCAAGCATGGGTGAGGTTAGCATGTTTTAGTCCCACTACTTTTAGTCATGGGACTAAAATGTATCCAAGCACCCTCTTAGTTTTATTTGAGGGGTGGGTTGTGCTAGACACCATTATTGTGACTAGCCTTTTTAATAGTACTATATGCATAATTTGGCGACGAGCGCTCTCTATATGTACCACCTTTTTTTAATTTCATTTTTTGCTCCATGGCGCAATCCATTGATAGTACTGCTGTACAAAAGTATACATTTTTTAAAAGGCTAGAGTACTGTTCATCACATATATAGCCAGTTAAATTCTCAACCTAGAATGACGTGCATGCCATGTAGTAAACCGATACGGAGGAAGTATAGTAAAAATTAGGTGATTTTACCGAGCGATCGGTGGGGGAGCATGGCCTGTCATGCGGTCCCACATGTCATGATGTACCAAGGCGATGCGCGTGTCCCTCTTGAGGCAGAAGCAATAGTAGTACGTGGTTTGAGATGATGGCGAACCGAAGTGTGAAATAATGGTTGCTTCGTCCGTCTGGGAAAGTGCGGCATTGTGATTTGACGTCTCATTGCTCATTACTACTACTGGGCTGGTACGAGTGGGGTGCGTCCCCCCTGCTGTTCTGCACTGTTATTTGGTGCTTGACATGTCGACCCGGTTGCTATATGTCCCACATGTCGGCGACAGGAAGTACAGAATTCATGAAAGGGAGCATCGACGGAGGAGTATACTACAGAATTCATGAAAGGGAGCGACTTAGTTTTGGAAAAATCTATTTTTACGGAGTATGTACCCACTAGGGTTTATAGGGCTCATCTAAAAAACATTCGTTTTTCCGTTTGATAAGTCTCAATTCTACTATACTAGTAGTTGTACCATTACATGTTGGATTTCAAGGTGCGTTAGATCACCCGACGCAAGCAGTGTCAAGAGGAAACTAACCAATGCATGTACAAGTTCATGGAAATTTAGTGGTCATTCATGCATTCTTTCTAATTAATGCCTCGGTAAACATAACTTCTTGAGAAAAACAAGCGTACTAATTACTTGTGCAAAATACGAAATTAATTCGACCACTCACCGTCTACCTTGGTTGGAGAGATTTTGAAATTGAGCCATAAACTGGAAAGGAGGGAGTAGTAACTTTTGTCTCGATTACTATTTGTGGCCTTGTATAGATGCAAAATGTATTTTTTATAGTGGCCTTGTATAAGTAAATGGAGGGAGTACTAACCAAAGTACGTAGTAGGGACGAGGAGTAAATGGAGGGAGTAGTAAAATTTTCTCCTCGTGCTGCGAGCCACCGCGCGCGTGGGCGAGGGAGCGGGCGTAAGGCGTACTAGTAAGCAAGTTTCACCTCATCCTATGAGCCACCGCGCCCGTGGGTGGGGGAGACGGTGTACTAAGCAAGCTTCTCCTCGTTCTCCGAGTTGACGGGACACATCAAAAGTACTCCAGTGTATAGAGCCTTGCATCTAAGGTAGGCTCCACATGGTTTGCCTCTTTTTTTAATTTAACATAACGCGTCAAGTCGCAATTTGTTTGTTCACCCGTGGTAGACGATCCTCCCTCCACCAAGTGGACAACTAGTCCATGTGCCAAATTACCACGTGGGCTGCCTTTTTCATACAAAAATGAGCTCCACCATGTACCCGCGCAGGTGTGGTTGGGAAAGAGACGGGGGTACGTGCTTCGTGCGTGCACCTCTTCTCTTCGTGCACGTCCCCCGCCTACGTGGGTGTGTGTGAGAGAGATACAAACCTAGACATAATGCGCCGTCCATCCCCATGCCTCCGCCCAGTCCGACCACCAATCACCACCACGCCCCACTCCTCCTCACCTTATCTCTCATCTTTCTCCCTCCATTTTTATATACAAGGGGCCACTATCAAAATTACAATTTGCAGATATACAAGGCCACTAACACTAATCGATGCAATATTAATGGTGTTTGCCTCGTGGTACTAGGAAAGGAGGACATTAATTATCCCTTGCATGCATGCAGGAGTTTGTAAAAAAATACATCTTGATGTTCTGTGCAATGCACGGGCATCTTGCTAGTCCATGAAAACAACACATGGCAAAATTCCACGGCTTGGGGTGGCAACTGGCTCCATCGAGCGAGGGGAGGGAGGTCAGCGAGCTGCATAGCTCATATCCGGCGGGCTACCCAGCCGGCTTGGATGTGGAATAACTACTCTTCGTAAGCCATTGTAAGAGTGGACAAAATGGTGGAGGAGATAGGGGAGCGGCCCGGTCATGAACGGACGTGTGTCCATAGTGGGTTTCTCGGCTTCCACACGGGCGGGTTTCATGGAGGCGTTTGAATGCGGCACGGAGGCGTGTTCAGCTGGGCGTGCCGCGAGTGGCGCCCTCGACTCTGACCTAGGACACCGCGCCGTTCTTCCACTGACATGTGGGCTCTTTGGGTGCATGGCATGCATGTCAGTGACCCAACGCAGGCAGCGCACAGCACAGGAACCTTTGGTGTGCCAGGGCGGTCAAAAGCGGGCATTTCATAAACCGATGATTGTTCATTGAGTGTGATGTCATCTTTTTCATGTAGATAAGCCTACTATGTTGATAGCATGTTCGATACGTTGTGATTCATAAAGACCGCTGCAAATATCAATGTTCTGCTTATCGCAGATAAGATTGATTAATACCCGTAACAATCCATGTCCTTAACAAAGGGTGCATGCACGTATAGGTTGAACATGTGTCTTGCGTCGTGTGTTGTGTGCATGCAGGCATGCGAGTGTTGCGTGCGTGCAAGGGTACGTTTCAGTGTTGCATGCATGGGTGTGTACGTGCGTGTGTTCGTGAGTGCATGTGTACGTGTCAGTGTTGCACGCCAGCATGCGTGCGTGTGTATGTGTCAGTGTTGCACGCCTACATGCGTACGTGTCTTGCGTGCGTGCATGTGTACGTGCGGGGTGAGGCTACACATCAGTCGACTGACTTTTTCATCTCTGGTCATTAGATTTTCCAGCCGTTGGATACGAAATCAAGGGCCTCCAGTTTATCATCAAACTCCACCCCCTTGAGCCTCCAGCCACTACCGGCCGAACCGCCAGCCCCCGCCGCCCGCGGCCGGCCCGCCCTCCCTGGAACCACTCATTTATTACCATTTTTGTCCTTCATATATGCGCTGATGCATGGGCCCTATGGTAATGTGCGCTACTGAATGTGGACCATTTGACTGGTCAATTGATCGTGTTATCAACAAATCATGGAGCTGTATGGTGAGCCAGTGACCGTATGATCACCCTAAAATGTACTCCTATTTTATTAACACAGTACAGACTCAAACTACCATTCCTTTCTTTGATATACGGGCTGACAGGTGGGCCCCACGGATACGCGCCCCGATGGTGCAACACTAGTTGCGCCGCGTGGAACGTTTGACTGGTCAATTGATTGTGTCATCAACAAAATACAGAGTTGTACGGGTGAGCCAGTGACCGTATAATCATGATATGTATTTGTTTAACACGGTACAGATGCAAGGGCACATATATACGCGCAAGCACTCACCGCTATAAGCGCACACACACGAACCCTACCCCTATGAGCACCTTTGAGAGAGTGGGCCAACATATATGATCTTCAGATTTTATGAAGTCACCATAGGTGCCTCGTAGTCGAGTGGAACGTCTCCTCCCACTGAACGTACGTCGTCGGAAAATGCTGAAATTAACACAAGATAAATGCGAGCACCGGGACTTTAACCTTGGTGGGCTCGAGAAACCACTGTCCTCTAACCATCCAACCACATGTTGGTTAGCACGACAAAATGTATGTGGTGACCGTGATGAGCTTATTCTAAAGTCCAGTGACCATATCATGCTTTCGCTTCAAATACAATGACCGTAAGTGTCGTCAACAAAATACAGAGCACGCATCAAATGCAAAGTCCGTCAGTGTCATCAACAAAATATGGAGACGTATCGTGAGCTAGATACCATTGTACTATTGTATATGCTTATTTTCTTAGTGGCCGATTGCGTGTGTGGTGTGGTGGGCACATCATTACTAGTTGTGGTGGGTCAACATGAAGACTCATGGGTCGGTTCCATCCTGCACCACATATAGGTTGGACCGAGATGTGTTATACGAAGACCCATGTGGAGGACTCGGCGTACAACACGAAGCTACCAGAGTCGCGGAGGACTCTATCCCCACTGGTGATAAGCCGACTATATATGATTTGTAACCCTAGGCCCTTAGTATGTTATACAAGCTTGGGGGCTAGTTCGTCGATAGTATACACACACGCACAATGCCTGGTATTCACGTGTACTTTGTACACACCCCTATCACTAATATACAGTACCAGGAGTAGGCTCTTTCTTCAACTGCAATTGAATTCTAGCATGTGCATGTGTTTATTTCATATTATCGATCCATAGAGTGAGAGTGGTTTGAAATACAGGCAATGGATGTTTTTGCAATTCATATATAAACATTAATTAGTGCACTCCATGTTGTTAGTGTGAAGCACTGTATACATTTGTCACTTGCATGGATACATTCCAAATTGCTAGCTACGAAATAGAATACATGT